>NC_141894.1:1214605-1517631 GCF_030686135.1 Camelina sativa
AGAAAATTTCATCATATGATGTAATAAGTTAGTCGTAATCTTCACTTTTGGTTGTGTGATTGGGGTGGTATGTTGCACAAAAAGACCTCTGAGTAGAGTAAGGCAATATCATGTAACTGTTTTGTATTACCTTGTGTGCAGTCGTAACCCGGAGGTTCTTTGGGCTCAGCGTTCTGATAAGGTTTACCTAACCGTTGCCTTACCTGATGCAAAAGACCTTTCAGTCAAGTGTGAACCTCAGGGTCTATTCAGTTTCTCTGCTCTTGGTGCCCTAGGGGAGCGCTTTGAATTCAGCTTGGAGTTATATGGGAAGATTTTGCCAGTAAGTTGCCATTTCTTCCTTTCAATGATAAGAACTAGTAGCAAGCAACTGTAAAGTATCAATTGTAAAGTTATCATTACATCTATAAATCGATAAATTCAGCTAGTCTTTAACAAGACACATTTGAATCTTTTCTTAAACTATCCCCACATACTTCTTTTAACAAATGTCCCATGCTATGTATATGTATGATGCAGGAATATCGAAAGAATGTAGGGCTAAGGAACATCATATTTTCAATTCAAAAAGAAGAGAAAAGCTGGTGGACACGACTGCTGAAATCAGAAGAGAAACCCGCACCTTACATCAAAGTCGATTGGAATAAATGGTGCGATGAGGATGAGGAGGTCAACTGTAAGTCGTAAAAAAAACTTATGTTGCAAGCCTAAGTTCTCTTTTCAGTTCAAGTCTCTAGGGGATAATCCAAAATCTTCTTCTGTTTACCTTCCAAGGACTAGGATTTCACCTTTTTTTGGATGTACACTCACCCAACCTGCCATATCTATTGTTCTTTGCATATGACATATGTCATCTAATCTCGTTTGAAAAGGCGTAGGAAAATCATAAATACTCTGATTTCTTTCATCATAAGTTGTTTCTAACGATAGACTGTATTGTTTTCTTCTGTTTCAGCTGAAACCGCTTCTGATGATGAGAGTGCAGTGAGTGTTTTCTCATAATTGCTTACTTCTTTCCACTGCATTTTAGTAAAAGCCACCCTGTTTGATTAGTTTCCCTCTTTATTTCCATAGTTTGTTGATCAAGATGAAAGCAGTGATGATGATGGATTGCTCTGTAAGTTTCAACATTCTTTGATCTTCTTAACGCAATGATATATAGCATTTCAAAAATTATAGATAGAGACTAAGTGAAGATTGATAGAATATTGTGCTCAAGTCCGTAGTGTTAGTGGCGTTATTCTGTGATTCAGTTTTTGATAATACCAAGTATCAATCTGAACTTAGTTGTTCCGAACTTGTTCACTTCTAAATATTTTGTCTGGACCCTTTTGTTAGTACTGATTTGACGAAAAAACATTATATTTGGTCAGATCTTCCTGATCTGGAAAAGGCAAGAAGAAATTAAGCTTTACGGCAACAACAACCAACCAAACCAACTGGAAGCTGAAGATAAGGTAAAAGACGATGAACTGAAGCTTAGGATGATCCAGTTTGCTTTGTACCCGACTAAACCGAACAATAGTTCATACGGTTTATGTAGCTTACCTCTCTGATTAGATATCTCAAAGGAATCAGCATTAGTTGTCTCTGATATAGTTTACGAGTTTCTCTGACTTAATTTGGCTTCTTTTTTTTTTGGTTCACATCGGATCCACTTTCGAGGTTTGGTCCAGTTAGGGTTCGGTATGTGAACTCTACCAAGAGTAGGAACTAGTAAGTATGTAAGGGTATGATTTGGTTTCTACTTTCTAATACCCATTTAATCACACTATGTCTTCTTAAAAAAGATTCAGTTTCATTTTTTTTAGCTCTTGCTAATGTTAATCTTTGTGCTTGATTTTATGGATTATATTTCAAAATGAAAAAACAACAACATAGCTTTACACTAATTCGCATGTTTCAAAGTTACTTTTATGTTACCCGTAATTATATAGCAAAGTTGATAAGCCAGAAGCGGGAGTTCTTTTCAAGGTAGTCCACGGACATAGTTTTTATATTAAATTTGTGATTCAAAAAAACTTAATTCTTAATTTGAGTTATCAGTATCCAATACTAACAAAGATCCAAACATATATTTTAAACTATAAAAAGAAAAACTCGAAAAGGTTAATATGAATTGGATCCTCGAATGACAATCATCTAAAAGAAACTTCAAACCCTTTGAACCATGCACCTATATATAATACATACATACATACGTCGTACTCAAAAGATTAACACATCTATAGAAAATACATTAGTGAACAATATATTGAATATCAAGAAAATTAATGAATCAGAAGGAGCTGTTTTTTTTTTTTTTTTTTGAGAAATACGTGATAAATCGTGAGAATTAAGCTTTACTTATATTAGTGGGACTGTGGGAGTACAATCTTGAGAGTTAAGGTTGAAGATTTCTCTTTGTTATAGATTTTAACAAATTTATTTATTTTGCACCGAAAATATATTATATTTTGTTAAGTTGCCATGCAAACTGAAGTTAGTTTTATCAATCTTGTAATTGATTTTTTTAAATGTGTTTTTTTGGAAAAAAATATTGAATTGTTGTTTTTATATAAAAATTGCAATTAATGACATGTCACAGTTTAATTGCTCAAGTGATTTTTGCTTTATAACATAAAAGATAATTGTGGGAAAAAAAGAGAAGATAATTATAGCTAACGTGTTTGTTCATTTGATGTTTATTCTTACAAGTTTAATAGAAATTCAATATTAAATTAATGTTTTTAGCGATGATAATGAGGAAAAAATAAATTACAAGTGAGGTAAACAAGTCAGTTGTGTATTCAAAACATAGAATATTTGTATTAGTCATTCAAATTCCTTACTCATTTAGTTTACTATGCTATATGAAGTTGAGATACACGGTTCACATTAGTTTTCCGGAAATCTTGTGCAAAATATTAACTTTTGACTTGGTAGATATTAGATTACTTGCAAAAACCGTGATTGCTTATATCCACAATGGTTATATTTTGTCTCCTGCAACTAATCAGTTTATCCTTGCCAGTCTAAAACAGGTTGCACAGACGCATGAGTTGTTGGTATTAAAGCCTCCATGATATCAACATATCCTTTGATAGTTTTAATAACTTTACTATTGCGAGGTCAGTGTTTTTATTTTTTTAGTATTTCTATTATTTTTTAGTATAACGACATAAAATATATTCCTCCACATCCAAACTTTTGTATTTTATATATTATTAATTGTTTTTTTTATTTTCTTACATGATTAGCAAACTTTTGTTGTTGTGAATGCGTTAATCAACTTGAAAAGGAAAAAATACTAAATTAATATATTTTGTAACTAATGTAAATAACAGCTAATTGATTGATTGTTGATCTATAAGAAAATAAAAATGTTAAGCATATCATTTTTATATTTTTCCGCATCCAAACTTTTGTATTTTATATATTATTATTTGATTTTTGATTTTCTTACATGGTTAGCAAACTTTTGTTGTTGTGAATGTGTTTATCAAATTAAAGAGAAAAAAAAAAATACTAAATTAATATACTTTTAATTAATGTAAATAACATCCAATCGATTGATTGTTGATCTATATAATAAAATAAAAATGATCATAATATATTCTCTTCAATTTGCTAACAACAAAAACAATCATATATATTCACAACAACAAAAATAAAAAATGATCATATTAAAAAAAAATAAAAAATCCTCAACAACAACAGACGTAGATCTCATAATCATTCACCTACTTAGTTTACCAAACAAAAATCTCAAATTTATGTGGCATCAGATGGGCACTCTGACTCTCAAGTCTTAAGACGTCGCCGTTCAGTAGAAAAAAATGAAACTAAAATAGTGAATCTCTCTCACCAAACCGCTGATGGGCTCCACCCACCAATCCCGCTACCTCCTCCTACATGTATGTATTTCAGTATTTGTATGTATAGTATACTCATTACTCACAAACACACCAACTCTCCTCCCACATTTCACGTTTTATTAGTTCCGTAATTTAAAACCCACCACCCCCTCTTCAATTAAATTAATTAATACACAACAAAACCCTTTAATCAACCCTAGTAAAGAATTGTTAAAATATTTTTAACTAACCAGTGACAAATAAAAATACTATAAAACTAAACCACTAAGGCAGTAATTATCATACTATCATCAATATTTGTTTTTTTAATCTAAACCATCGTTATAAATGTCTAATATAAATTACAAAAAGTTGTACAAGATTGACCATATCCTTAAATTTAAAAGGCTAAAAAATTAAACCCAGAGTTAAAAAAACGTGCTGCATAAATACTACACATGAAAATACTACTCCTATATAATATCATTTATTCCGCCACCACGCGAGAGTGAGAGAGAAAGGAATGAACGAAGCGTAGTAGTTGATTTGCTATAAATAAAACTCTAAACAACAACCCAGAACACTCTCCATCGTCGCTCTCTCCTCTCTCAATATCTCTCCTTAAGGTACGCTTCCGAGTTTCCATGGCTTCCGCATGACTATTCTTCTCTCTCCCTTTCCCACTCTCTTATTTAGCTTTCCGTCTCTTCCCCCTTTCCTCTCAATTCAATTTTTTTTTGTATTCCCGTTTCATCATCCTCTGTTTTCATACTTAGATCTAATTCGGTGAGTCTGTTTTTTTTTCTATGAACCCTACATGATCAGATTCCTAGATCTGGTCTCTCCATATCTGTGTTACGATCTCACTGCGATCTTTTTTTTTAATCATCTTTGGTTTCTTCTGCGTTAGATCTCTGTTTTGAGTATCTCTGTTTCGTTTGATCTTTACACTCTGTTTTCAAGTATAGGCTTATATTATATAGAGCATCTCTCCGACAAAAAGCTGCAAAAGTTTTTACCTTTTTGTTTTTTTTTTTTGGCAATGATTGAATGGTGAAGTGGCTTTTTATGAGGACAACAAGTACAACATTATGCTTTTGATCTAATGAACTGATTTCGGTTTTGGTTTGTGGTTTTATTGTAGTAAAAAAAAGAAAAAAAAGAATCAAAAATGGCTTCCCACATTGTTGGATATCCTCGTATGGGACCTAAGAGAGAGCTCAAGTTTGCATTGGAGTCTTTCTGGGATGGCAAGAGCAGTGCCGATGATTTGCAGAAGGTGTCCGCTGATCTTAGGTCTGATATCTGGAAACAGATGTCTGCTGCTGGGATTAAGTATATCCCAAGCAACACCTTTTCTCACTATGACCAGGTTCTTGACACCACCGCCATGTTAGGTGCTGTTCCACCTAGATATGGATACACCAGTGGTGAGATCGGGCTTGATGTGTTCTTCTCTATGGCTAGAGGAAATGCCTCTGTTCCGGCTATGGAGATGACCAAGTGGTTTGACACCAACTAGTGAGTTTCTTCTACTCATCTTTTATCTTTGGTGTTCTTGTTATTGGGTTTTGTGAGTTGTGTGGTTAAACGTGTACTTTTATTTCTGTTTTTGTTTGATGCAGCCATTACATCGTCCCAGAGTTGGGCCCTGACGTCAAGTTTTCTTACGCATCTCACAAGGCTGTGAATGAGTACAAGGAGGCCAAGGCTGTACGTACTCACTTTATATTCCCATTTGAACATAGGCTTGTTTTTTTGGTCTACTATTGAAAGTTCTAATATGATAATGTGGTGTTGTTAATGCAGCTTGGTGTTGATACCGTCCCTGTACTTGTTGGCCCTGTGTCTTACTTGCTTCTTTCTAAGCTTGCTAAGGGTGTTGACAAGTCATTTGATCTTCTCTCCCTTCTCCCCAAAATTCTCCCTGTCTACAAGTAAGAGATTACTCTTTGAACTTTTTCTTTGTTACCTGTAATACTCAACTGTTCTGTTTGATGCTATGTAACTTATTTCTGACATACCTCTGTAATGATTAATCTGTATTTAGGGAAGTCATTGCTGAGCTTAAGGCAGCTGGTGCATCCTGGATTCAGTTTGATGAGCCTCTTTTTGTCATGGATCTCGAGGGTCACAAACTCGAGGCTTTTAGCGGTGCCTATGCAGAGCTCGAATCAACTCTCTCTGGTCTGAATGTTCTTGTGGAGACCTACTTCGCTGATATCCCTGCTGAAGCATACAAGACCCTTACTTCCTTGAAGGGTGTGACTGCTTTTGGATTTGATTTGGTTCGTGGCACCAAGACCATCGACTTGATCAAGGCTGGTTTCCCCGAGGGAAAGTATCTCTTTGCTGGTGTTGTTGACGGAAGGAACATCTGGGCCAATGACCTTGCTGCCTCTCTTATCACCTTGCAGTCACTTGAGGGTGTTGTTGGTAAAGGTATGAATCACTTGTCTTATTTCCATCTCTTCGTGTGGATGACTCAGTGAGAAGTGTTTATTTGTTAAACTCGTTTGGTTATGTTATTTGTGTATTGTTGCAGACAAGCTTGTGGTCTCAACCTCTTGCTCTCTTCTCCACACTGCCGTTGACCTTATTAACGAGACTAAGCTCGATGACGAAATCAAGTCGTGGCTAGCTTTTGCTGCTCAGAAGGTTGTTGAAGTTGACGCATTGGCCAAGGCTTTGGCTGGTCAGACAAATGAGGTATTGCAAAGATCTAACAAGCATGTTTCCCTTAGTGAACCATTTATTTGAAAAACACTCATGCTCTCTAAATCTTTCTCCCTTTCAGAGTTTCTTCACTGCCAACGCCGATGCTTTGTCTTCGAGGAGATCTTCCCCAAGAGTCACCAATGAGTCTGTCCAGAAGGCTGTAAGTTTCTTGCTTTCAAACTCAAGCTCTACACACATGATGGGTTTCTCTGTAATGATGATTTGTAATTTCTGGTATCTCAGGCTGCTGCTTTGAAGGGATCTGACCACCGCCGTACAACTGAAGTTAGTGCAAGGCTAGATGCTCAGCAGAAGAAGCTCAACCTTCCAATCCTCCCAACCACAACCATTGGATCCTTCCCACAGACCGTGGAACTCAGGAGAGTTCGCCGTGAATACAAGGCGAAGAAGTTAGTCTCTTAATTACAACCTTTCTGCATTGATCATTTAAGTAAGTTGATTGTGATGCTAACTAGAATTCCACTTTGATCTCTCTTCAACTAGAATCTCTGAGGAGGATTACGTCAAGGCCATCAAGGAAGAGATCAAGAAAGTTGTTGACATCCAAGAGGAACTTGACATTGATGTTCTTGTCCACGGAGAGCCTGAGGTGAGTTTCTTGCCAACAACTAAACACTGAAACTAACTACTGTTCTGTTTCTGACTCGAGTCATGCTTTAACAACATTGTAGAGAAACGACATGGTTGAGTACTTTGGAGAGCAGCTGTCAGGTTTCGCATTCACAGCAAACGGGTGGGTGCAGTCCTATGGATCTCGCTGTGTGAAGCCACCGGTTATCTACGGTGACGTGAGCCGCCCCAAGCCAATGACAGTCTTCTGGTCCTCAACAGCTCAGAGCATGACCAAACGTCCAATGAAGGGAATGCTTACAGGTCCAGTCACAATTCTCAACTGGTCTTTTGTCAGAAACGACCAGCCCAGGCACGAAACCTGTTACCAGATTGCTTTGGCCATCAAAGACGAAGTGGAAGACCTAGAGAAGGGCGGTATTGGAGTCATTCAGATCGATGAAGCCGCACTCAGAGAAGGATTGCCTCTTAGGAAAGCCGAACACTCTTTCTACTTAGACTGGGCGGTTCACTCTTTCAGAATCACAAACTGTGGCGTCCAAGACAGCACTCAGGTAACAACACTATACACTTAGAATCTAAAATACTGATGAAACGAACTTCTAATGGGGTTTGTGTTTCTGTTTCAGATCCACACTCACATGTGTTACTCAAACTTCAACGATATCATCCACTCCATCATCGACATGGACGCTGATGTCATCACCATTGAGAACTCGCGTTCAGACGAGAAGCTTCTCTCTGTGTTCCGTGAAGGAGTGAAGTACGGTGCAGGAATCGGTCCAGGTGTTTACGACATTCACTCT
Source organism: Camelina sativa (assembly GCF_030686135.1). Taxonomy (NCBI): domain Eukaryota; kingdom Viridiplantae; phylum Streptophyta; class Magnoliopsida; order Brassicales; family Brassicaceae; genus Camelina; species Camelina sativa. The sequence continues at coordinate 1,222,557 of NC_141894.1, forward strand.
CCAAGAATACCATCAACAGAGGAGATTGCAGACAGGATAAACAAAATGCTTGCGGTTCTTGAGCAGAACATCTTGTGGGTAAACCCTGACTGTGGTCTGAAGACAAGGAAGTACACTGAGGTCAAACCAGCACTTAAAGCCGTGGTTGATGCTGCCAAGCTTATCCGCTCGCAGCTCTCTAGTGCCAAGTGAAGAGCTTGAAGATGTTACTTCAATATCCGGGATCTTATGTTTGTATTTATAAATCTACATGGGTTTGTGTTTGTTCGGGTTTCAATAACTTTTCTTACGAGAAAAAATTTCTTAGAGAAAATTAGGTTTTGAGAAAATGGGGCCTCTCTCTTTAGTTGAAGAGGGTTTATGTTATGGCTATCAATCTCATATTTTTCATTTGCTGCAATGTTATTATGTATTTTTGTTTTATCTTTTATGAAATATGCTTCTTTGGTCCCTTGAATGAGAATGAGGATTGTTATTTCTTTATACAAATCCCTCCCAGAAAGGGCAAAAACTTAAAATATCAATCCACAAGTAATGTAAAATTAAAGAATTTGCGGAAAACAGTATATGTGGTATAAAGATCTTTCAGCAGTAGTAGTAGTACGATACGATTGATTTGATAACATGAAAAAGTACACAGAGTTTTGAACCTTAATGTAAGTCCGATTCGTGCATATAAAGATCACTTGACGTGGTGTATCAGAGAAGTAAAGGTAAAAGACTAAAAGTGTATTTCATCATGAAATGTACATGTTTTTTGATAAGCATTTATTTCTGCATGGTGTAATCATTTATTTTCAAATTAGTGTATTTCATTATGTGAAATTTATAAATTTTTAAATTGTGGATGATTTGGATTAATCATAATCTTAGACTAGTACTGTATATAGAAGTATAGAACTACAATTTCAGGGAACACTTTTTAAAAAAAGTTGGAGACCTTCTCTTTCGGTTCGCGGGTTCTTCTACTCATTCTCTCTCTTACAGTCACAGAGAAGGACAGTGACGTGGACATTGGCTGGCATGATATCCAATAACATGTGTCCACGTCATCAGATTTATGTCACAAGAGCTGACGCGTCACGTTAGGCCTTTGATTTAGCCATCCTCCTATGATTATCTTTTACCATTTTATCCCTCCATTTAACATAAATAAAAATTGGTTTGAAAAAGTGGCAACCCTGTTTAATTTAAAATTTAAAATATTGAAAGGCTATTAAAAAGGGTTTAATTTTTTTTTCTAAAGACTTTTAAAAAAAGAGGTTGAGAGAGAGAGAAGTTAATCTCATTCTCTCAGTTTTCAGACATGACTGTGTGTATGACTTTGTCTGCGTCTGACGTGTCGCACATGTCGTCACGTGTCATCAAAAGGGACCTTCTCATCTCTGTAGTTAGGTGTGGGCCGTGTGATGAGAGATGAGAGATGGACTTCATCTCTTCTTCTCCGAGTCTTTAGCACGTCACAAATTAAAGGACTTTATAGTCATTTTCTTTAATTTCTATCTAATTACAGATTTACCCCTTCGGGTCGGAGATCTCTCTCTCTCTCCCCGTTTCTCTCTCTCTCTCGCTCATTCAGAAACTCTTTTCACACGGCCTCTGTTTCATATGGGAGAAGGAGAGGGTATATTCCCTGTTTTGATTCGTTTCTGAATTTTTCTTCATAGAAGATTCCATTGTGCTCTTTTCATTTATCCTCTCTTCTCTCTCTATTTGATTTCACATATATATCTGTCTTTAAACCGGTCTCTCTGTTGTTACATCTCATCGGAGTTCAATTTCAGGTAACATCTCTGATTATTTTAAAACTCAATGTCAGTTTTTAATATCATAGACAACGGTTTTGTTTACTTCTCTTTTGATTGGTGGTGTGTGATTAAAGATGAGAGGCCAATTTTATTTTATTTTAATAATTAAAGTCTTGATTTTTGAGTGATGGGTGCTTCCAAAAACGGTAAAATGGCCGTGATTTCTGTATTTTCTTTCGTGTTTTGTTATGAATTTTGGAACTTTTCTCGATTGAATTCTGCTACTCATTGTTGTCTTGGTGATCGAGTTGTATATCTGTTTGCCATTTCTCGATATGTGTGTGTGTGTGCTTTCTGGAGATTATTGTTTTCACCTCGTTTTGTCTCTGTTTAACAAAGAGATCTAAGTTTGCGTGTTTAAGGTGTGATCTTTTTTCCCCGGATTTGGTATTATTGAGTCAGTCACCATTCGTGGACTGATTTTTTACTAAAATGTATGTATGTATGTTGCTTAACAAAATTTGCTTATCGAGATCTTAAAGGTGTAATCTTATGTACTTCTTGGTGTTACATCTCCTCAGTTCTGTTTGAGTGACACTTCATGAGATTCTTTGCTTTGTGGTTGCTGCAAGTATTAGTCTCTAGATGCATCCTTTTTTTTGTAGAAAAGGCCATTACTCTGGTTTACTTGTTTATTCTTTGTTGTCTAGATTTCTCACCGAAGCTATATATGAATATTTATTAATCCTTTATAACTTTGCTTTTATGGACAGGAGTTTTTCTGCTTCTCTAATGAAGTGATTGTGAAGATTTGAGTACACCAACCCCCCCTGAGTGATTTGTTCGACTCATTTTCAAGATGACAAATCAGCTTTAGCATTAGTTTTATGGCATTGAACTCCATAGAAGGCCAGAAAATATCAGAAACTGTGTCTTACTCTTTGGAGGTATTTGGTCTAGTAGTCACAACATTTTTGGCGAACAAGGTTTTAGTGGGAATTCTTGCCGTCTAGAAATATGGAACTGTCCGTCTCTCCTCAAGTCCAGAAGATGAACTTGCAAACTTCCCGTAAAAGCTCACTTTCAGGGTCTAGGAAAGATTTGTGGTTTGCTATACGAGAAGGGTCATTGGTTGATGTGGATTCAGCACTGACCACGCTGAGGAAGAGCGGTGGCAATATTAATTTAAGGAATGTCTATGGTCTGACTCCTCTGCATATTGCCATTTGGAGAAACCACATTCCTATTGTTAGGAGGCTGCTTGCAGCTGGCGCTGATCCAGATGCTAGGGTTTGTGACCTTTCCTCTTTTTGTGTCTTTATATATCTAAGTATTTGTTTCTTCTTTATACGGAATCCTACCTATTTTACGTCTCTTTTCAGTAAGTTATTTGGGTTCTGTGTCTATGTTTGTTGCAATTATTGTATTCATAATGCTTAGAAAATTGAGTTTGCCCTATATTGTACAATGTTCATTTCAGGATGGAGAATCTGGTTGGAGTAGTCTTCACAGAGCTTTGCATTTTGGTCATCTCGCGGTAGCTAGCGTACTAATTGACTCAGGTGCTTCTTTTACTCTGGAAGACATAAAACTGCGAACACCGGTTGACTTGGTCTCAGGTCCAGTGGCTCAGGTTATTGGCGAGCAACAGAGTTCGGGTAACTAATCTTTTCTCAACCTTGACCTAGGAAAACATGATTCTTCTCGTCATTCTTTCAAACACTACTTTTGAGAAGCTGAAATGTTGTTTTCATTTGCTTTTTTTTTTTTTCAGTGGCTACAGAGGTTTTCAGCTGGGGAAATGGTGCAAACTACCAACTTGGAACTGGCAATCAACATGTTCAGAAGCTACCCGGCAGAGTTGATTCACTGCATGGTTGTTTAATTAAGGTGGTCTCTGCTGCAAAGTTCCATAGTGTTGCCATTAGTTCTCATGGAGAAGTATACACGTGGGGGTTTGGAAGGGGTGGCCGCCTTGGACATCCTGAATTTGACATTCACAGGTATGTATTGTTGTTGTTATTACTCTGATATGGTGGTATGAGGAGGAGTTTATTTGCTTTCATTCCTACAAAATTTTCATGGTGTTATTTGTTGCGTTTATATGAAGATTTCCACTTGCCTCTGGCGTTACTATTGTTTCAAAATTTGTTTTACTCTAGCAAGCTATGATTCTATGTACGCTTAGAAGACTATAATTGATCTTTCTGGTTTACTATCTCAGTGGTCAAGCTGCAGTTATTACTCCCCGCCAGGTGATAACCGGTTTAGGATCACGCCGTGTAAAGGCAGTTGCGGCAGCTAAGCACCACACTGTTATTGCTACGGAAGGCGGGAATGTATACACATGGGGTTCCAATAGAGGTACACTCAATCGGCTTCCTATTTTCCAGTGAATGGATCTCTAGTGCTCTATAATACTCAAGTTTTAGTTTCTTAGTTAATCTGAATTTGATGGATTTATGTCCAATCTATTTTGGTCACCTCGTGGTCTTTCATCCTAGAGTCTGATGTTTTTTGTGATGCTCTTGTAGAGGGTCAGCTTGGTTATACCTCTGTGGATACTCAGGCAACACCCCGCAAAGTTACTTCATTGAAGGCAAAGATTGTAGCTGTTTCTGCAGCAAACAAACATACTGCCGTAGTTTCTGAGTGCGGTGAAGTTTTCACTTGGGGATGCAACAAGGAAGGTCAGCTTGGTTATGGAACCTCCAACTCAGCATCAAACTATTCTCCCCGATTGGTTGATCACTTGAAAGGAAAAGTTTTCACGGCTGTTGCATCTTCAAAATATCACACTCTAGTGTTGCGAGACGATGGAGAGGTAAAGTTTCTTACGACATGTTAAGTATGTCAATGTGTAAAGTTTAAAGAATGTATGAGCGTGTGGAAAATTTATTTTTCTTTAGTATTCTTTCTTTCTTCTGTGACCAGGTGTACACCTGGGGTCATCGGCTGGTGACTCCAAGACGTGTTATTATTTCCCGGAATTTAAAGAAAGCTGGGAGCACACTGTTAAATTTTCATCGTAGGAGACCTTTTCGATTGACTGCAATAGCTGCGGGAATGGTACACAGCTTGGCTCTAGCAGAAGATGGTGCATTGTTTTATTGGGTTTCCTCCGACTCCAATCATAGATGTCAACAGGTTGGATTCAACCTTCTCTTGTTATCTTAAAAAAATGTAGATAACTCAATAAGACTTGCATAGTAACAATCAAAATATGTTTAATTCTGGTTCTTGCAGTTGCATTCGCTGCACGGTAAAACAGTTGTGAGCATTTCAGCGGGTAAATACTGGGCATCTGCTGTTACTAGCACAGGTGAAGTTTATATGTGGGATGGGAAAAATGGTAAAGATATGCCACCGTCTCTTTCTCGCCTCCACAACTTGAAAAGGGCAACAACAGTTGCTGTTGGTGAAACACATCTTCTGGTTGTGGGTTCTCTGTATCATCCTGCCTATGCTCCTACTGTGCTTAAGAAGTCTCAGGCTCTGCAAGCGGATGAAAGTAGGGAAGAAGAAGATGAAGAACTTGATGAGGGTTTTATGTTTGATGATGTTGACTCTGTGAATGTGTTAAAATCCGTGCAACACGATACTCCTAAGGAGAGGACAGTACCTAGTTTGAAAAGTTTATGCGAGAAGGTGGCAGCGGAGTGTATTGTAGAGCCACGAAATGCTATTCAACTGCTTGAAATTGCAGATTCACTTGGAGCAGAGGACCTTAAGAAGTACTGTGAGGTAATGCTAACCTTCCTTTATGATGATTGCACACTACAGGTTTATGTTCTGTGTTCTCTTATTTTGTCCTCGCTGGTGATTACCATACACGTTTGTGTTCTTCCTGCAGGACATTGTGATTCGAAACCTTGACTTTATTTTGACGGTTTCTCCCCAATCAATTGCAAATACATCACCTGATGTTCTTGCCAATCTCGAGAAATTATTGGATGACAGATCATCTGAAACATGGAGCTCCCGACCACTTCCAACACCAACAGCCACATTTCCTGTTGTTATAGATAGTGAAGAGGAGGAAAGTGAGAGCGACATTCTAAGAACTCGTGACAACCATGTGAAACACTTTTCCAGTATTGCTGAGGGAAGTACTCGAATGGATTCATTCTTGCAACCAGAAGATGAGTTGGCTCAACGCAATTCCAAAGAAGTCCGAGCTTTGAGGAAAAAGTTGCAACAAATTGAGATCCTTGAAGCAAAACAATCAAGGGGACAACTTCTTGATGGTCAGCAGATAGCAAAACTTCAAAAGAAACTAGATATCGAAAGTTCACTGGTAGAACTTGGTATTCCTGTTGAAGAGTCTCCAGAGGCAAAATCATCAACAGCTTTGCCACTAGATGGAAAAGCCAACAAGAAGGGAAAAAAGAAGAAAAAAGGAAAACAGAGGTTTGTACAGGTTGAGACATTCCCTGATGTTGGTGAAGTCAAAGTGGAAATAGACACAATGCAGGGTAAAGAAGATGAGGAAATCTCTGAAGCTATCAAGCCAAAGGTTAGTTTCAGTACCGGTTTGATCATATCAATTACGGTTTTAAGGATCCATCTACATCATCAGTTAAATTATTTTGGTGTTGTACTTATTCTACTAGGATGGCAAAATCATGTTGGATATGACAGTGATTAGTGGGTTCCCCAAGGAATCAGACTTTGTCTCACTCTCTCAGAAGAAAGATAATCCACCAGATTCGCCGAGAAGCAAGAAACTTGGAACGGCAGCAAACAAGAAGAAGAACAGAAAGGGTGGGCTTTCCATGTTCTTAACTGGTGCTCTTGATGATATCCCTAAACCTGTTGTTACTCCTCCACCAAAGCCTAAGTTAGAAGGTCCTGTGTGGGGTGGAGCTAAGACTCCTAAAGGCTTATCTTCCCTCCGGGATATTCAAGACGAACAAAGCAAGACTCGGCCTCGTGAACCTGTTAAGACAACTAAAAACCAATCAGGCGATGATTCTTCTGGTAAAACCGAAGGAAAGATATTACTGAGTTCTTTCTTGACTACTAAGCCAATTCCAGTGGAATCAGCTAAAAGTTTGCAGCAAGCTGATATGGAAAAAGGGACTCCTCCTTGGGTTTCCTCTGAAACTCCTCGTAACCTGTCTCGACCTTCTCTCAGAGATATCCAGATGCAGGAGGTAAGCTGTTCCTCTGTTTGAAGAAACAGACAAGATTGTCTTGTTGCATCACACAGTTTGTGTTTGAGTGCTCATCTTCTCTCGGTGGTGTCTCTGTCTTGTCTAATGCAGGTGAAGAAGCAACAGTCTCTGTCCCACAGTCCAAAGACAAAAACATCAGGCTTCACTGTCACAACCGGGCAAGGATCTCCATCAGATTCGCCTGGAACTAATCGATGGTTCAAACCAGAGATAGATGCTCCATCACCCATACGATCAATCCAGATCGAAGAAAAAGCCATGAAGGATCTTCGCCGCTTCTACAGCAGCGTGAAGATAGTCAGAAACCAGCCTTGATGATTGAGTGAATGAGGCATTAAGTTTTCAAGAGCTCTCATTCTCAAAACTCAAAAACTGTTGTAGTAGTAATTGTATGATGTCTCTCCACTGTACATGGGGTGTCCTCTTAAACTCTTTTTTTTTTTTTCTTTCAATTTGTTAGTCTTTGGTAGTAGCTGCCAAAGTAGTGCAAATGTTTATGTACATCACTGGTGTACATGAAGCTTTTTAGTCTTCTCACAAACCATTTTAGATGTACATTTCGTGATAATAAAACAAGCTTAGATCATTCTTTCAATATTAGGGTGTCCTTGTGTAGTAGCAACAAAGCGGGTACTGACTCTTTGGTTTGATTCTCCCTTGTAAAGATGCTGTCCCAAAATAAAGAGTTTGATTAGTAATTTCTGTCAACAACCGTGATTTTTTACCTCTCTTTTATTGTTGGTAAAAAAGTAACATAAATTATCAAAAGGAAATCTCAACCGTTGAATCTAACCGTACGTGTCTAACATTCTCATCTTTGTGCTCTGCTTTATACGGTAACGAAGCTCCCTTGTCTCTCTCTGTCTCTGGATTTATTTCTCTTATTGATTTTTAGGATAATCAAAACAAACAAAAAAAATAAGGAAGAGAACAAAAGAGATCTGGGTTTATTACAAAACCAGGTTTTTTCTTTTTCTTTCCCTTTCTAATTGTGGCAATTTTGTTTCTTATGTTTTTATAGATTTTTGTTGATTGTTTGACAAGTTTCCTTATGCTTGTATAGATCTTTTGCTCTGTTCCAGTTCTCCGACAATGAACGACCTCTTGAAGGTTTGTTTTCTCTTTTCCTTCAAACTTTTCTCTGTTTGCTTTGGACATTACGGCGATTTCTGCTCTAAATTCAAGCAAAGTTTCCGCTTATCTTTAATAAATCCTCTATAAATTTTGAAATTAGAAACTCGGAATCTAGGGTTTTTAAATTGCTTGGGTTACAAGATTTTTACGAGATGATGTTTCTTTAATTCGAGAAAAACCAGTTGATGACGATTGTTCCTGTGAGATTCAAAATATCTTTTATGGATATTTAACATGATAAAATAAATCTGGAGGTTTATGTAAAAGATCAAACGTTTTCAAGTTAATTATCATACATGTTTCTAAGATGATGATATGACAAGTGTTTTGACTGGACAGGGCTCGTTAGAGTTTTCCAGGGATCGCTCTAATAGAAGCGATATTGAGTCAGGACATGGCCCAGGTAACTCTGGAGATCTTGGGCTCTCTGGTTTCTTCAAAAAGGTAAAGCTTTTGTATCCCTCTGCAACTCTTCTCAATCAGTGTGTATGCCTATTGAGATCATATCTCATGTCCAGGTCCAAGAAATCGAAAAGCAATACGAGAAGCTTGACAAGCATCTCAAGAAGCTTCAAGGGGCACACGAGGAGACGAAAGGCGTCACTAAGGCTCCTGCTATGAAATGTAAACCTTAACGAGTTCGAACTGGAAACTCTGAAGCAAGTTCTTGATCGAAGATTTAGATGATAAACTGAAACTTTGGTTTCTCTGTTCTTTCTTATTTTTCTTGCAGCAATCAAACAGAGGATGGAGAGAGATGTTGATGAAGTGGGAAGAATTTCTCGTTTCATCAAAGGAAAGATCGAAGAACTGGATCAAGAGGTTAGGCTTAGAGATTACTACATTGCTTGTTGCATCTGTTTCTATGATATGTTATTCATCTTGTCTCACACTCAGATTGATTTCTTCAGAATCTGGAGAACCGGACTAAACCGGGTTGTGGGAAAGGAACAGGTGTAGACAGAACAAGAACAGCCACAACTATGTGAGTTTCGCCTTTTAAAACTCAAGAATGGCTTAATATATCTTTTAGTCTTCCTTAACACTTTTTTCTTCGGCAGTGCGGTTAAGAAGAAATTTAAGGAAAAGATATCTGAATTCCAAGTAAGTTTAAAGAAGGGCTTTAAGCAAATTCTGAAAAGTAAGAGCTCTCTAAGAAAGTTGTTCTTACCTCTTATCTTTGTTTTCTGCAGACTCTAAGACAGAACATTCAACAAGAATACAGAGAAGTTGTAGAGAGGCGTGTGTTCACAGGTTTGAATTGAGTATTTCTCTGAAGATTGAACTGTTTCCTTTAATGATCTTCTAAGAGCTAATTGTTTTTTTTGCTGTTCTGATTCTCGACAATGATTAGTGACTGGCCAACGAGCTGATGAAGAGGCAAGGACTTAAAAACTCTGATTTTATTGATTAGAATCTATTGAATCAGTTCATGATAGTCAATTTTTGGGTGTGTAGACAGTTGATAGATTGATCGAAACGGGAGACAGTGAGCAGATATTCCAGAAAGCGATCAGGGAGCAAGGACGAGGACAGGTTTGTAACTATGTTCCTGCACTCATCTGATTACCTCCTGTTCAACAAGACAACTATAACGTGCTCTACTCAAGTCAGGTTATTTGCTGGCTCTGTGCAGATAATGGATACACTGGCCGAGATTCAGGAACGCCATGACGCTGTTAGAGATTTAGAGAAGAAACTCCTTAACCTGCAACAGGTAAAAACCTCTCCGAGTTACCTAAAACTCTCAAAATCCATTTTAATTCGTCGCTGATTCTTCTCTTTTATGTTTACGGTTAGGTGTTTCTCGATATGGCCGTGCTGGTGGATGCACAGGGAGAGATGTTAGACAACATAGAGAATATGGTATCAGTCTCTTCAGTACCTGTTAAATACCCTGAGTTTGGATTTCTTCAAAATCCTTCTTACTCTGTTTCTATATCAGGTCTCAAGCGCTGTGGATCATGTTCAATCCGGGAACAACAACCTAGCAAAGGCAGTAAAAAGCCAGAAGAGTTCAAGGAAATGGATGTGCATTGCTATCCTTATTCTTCTTATCATCATTATCATTACTCTTATCTCTGTTCTCAAACCATGGACACAGAAAAATGGTGGTGCCTAAGGTTCTCTTCTCTCTCCCTGCTTCAGGAGCTTCTGTATACAACAGTATATATACATATGTGTATTCATCACATCTCATACTATTGACCTTCCACTATCACTATGAAAATGATGTATTCTTTTGACCGGATTAATGAATTAACTATTTTCAGTGAACATCTCAGCCTAATGAATATGAATGTGAATCAGAAGACAAGCAAATGTGTATTAAAACTCTATTGAAATATACCTTTATCTTTTATATCTGTAGTGTGTCAAAACAAATCCAGAAAAACTATTGTAGAAAAAGGGAGAAAAGAATCTGAATATGAACCTTAATCAGATTTACAATGATGAGAAAAAGAAGAGCAAAAGATACCTCCAGCTTCACATTTGCTTCAAAGGAAGACCTCAGAGAAGGATGAAGCATAACGGGCATCCTTTGCTGCAGAAGTTATCCGTCCTTCGATGAATAGGGGGTCCGGAGGCAATACTGATATCTTTGAGAAGGTTTTGACGTATAAAGAGTATGCAACTAACTTGCAAGGAGCTAATAACAAAAGAATAACACTAAAGCTTATTCTCAGAAAGGGGAAAAAAAAAGCCGGGAACTGTGGAAAACGCTAAAAAAAAACCTCCGTATGTTTCCTTCTTTGCCTTCCCTGAAAGAATCTGGAAAAAAAATCAAATGTCACCTCACAGCAGAATTTTCATAGTTGTCACGCTAGTCATTAGGATCCCATTCTTCATCCTGGTCAAACGCTGAAGCCACCTTACTTTTTGCAAACTCTTCTTCAGTTTCTGACTGTTCAGTGAGAAGATCATGTTCATAATCAGGCTGATCACCATCATCAGTTTTACTCTTTTCTACTCCAGCTGATTTTATCCATTTAGGACATTCATCCTCACCTCCATAGAGAAATCTGCTATCATCACTCCGTATTTTCCTGGAATCATCAAGGGCCGATGTTCTACATGAGCATTCAGGAAGTGGATGCGAGAGAAACGACCTGGGTTTCGAAAGCATAGACTGCCTGATAAGCCCACTTTCACCCAAACTTGAGTTAAGATGTTTCCTCACACGAAGTGTCCAGTTACGGTTAGGATGGTACATGTCCTCACGGGTAACGTTGAAAAGTTCTTGAATAACTTTCCTGTTTGAGTAAACCAGTGAATAGTTAATGAATTTGTAAAATATAGATTCCACAAAAGTTAGTGAACTATAAGATGCATGATCAGCTACAGTTTACCGAATAATGAACCTAAAAGAGTAATAAGTTTATCCGCATAACAAGTGTGCAATTAACCTAACGATGGAAAGAAGCTAAGTGCAGTCATTAACAATAGCCTTTCTTACCTGTCTAGTCTATATGTTCGTGAAGAGGGCCTTTCATAGAGCCTCTGACCCATCACCAAACTTGAAAAATCTGGCCACCCACTACCATCGTTGTTGAAACCGGGGAAGAACACATCAGCTTCTACAGAAACAACAAAATCAAGGGCATCCCACAGTAACCTATGTGCTTGATTCCTAAGATCCATTGGAGAAGGGCTTGGTTCTGTGTCATTCTCCGTAAGCCAACCATACCATCCTTCTTTTTCGTGCTGGTAGATAGGTCTGTCTGGAGGAGGAGGTAGAGGTCGAGGCCGAGGACCTGCCTTGTTCCACTCTTCTTTGAGCTGCTTATCGCTTTTTCGAGGAGGCATTTCATATGTATTTTCTGGAAGCGGTATCTCAGGACCAACCAAATCTGATAACTCTTCTGTGCTGCATAAATTAGTCCGATCCACTACATTAGGGAACATAGCACGCAGAGGGATCAAAACCCGTTGGCCGCCAAACATTTCAGAACCAGCTAAATATATGATCGCCTTTTGAGAATAACCCAATGCTTTCAAAAGAATTCCAACCTGCAAAATTACAATACCAATTATAAAGCCAATTTAGTTCCATAAGAACAGTAGTAAGCCAATAATCCAATTGGTGAATTATAATTTCAGCATAAGGAACACTCGAGCTTGAAAACAGTGTATCACATGGGTATTACATGTAAGCATAGAAACTTTGCATATTTATTTAGCTTCGTTAGAAACTCCAAGAATTCAGGCACATAGGGGCCACATGTTTTTGAGGCAGTTTCAGCTTTCAAGAGACACCACGAATGCAGACATAAAGGGTAGTGAAATATAACAAGGCGCCCATATAAACATTTTAGCATAACTTGAGACAAGATTTGAGTACCTCTTCTGGCATGAGAGGACATAAGCCATTGTCCCTGCGCAAGTGCGAGTCAATAATAAGTTCTTCTGAAATAATTTTCTGCTTGATCATCTGAGCCCGGCGATATTGGATGAGTTCACTGTGAATGTCCTTTAAGAATTGAAAGGATGAATTGAGTCAGAAACTGTTTCCACCATCAAAACTACTTCCCCATATAATTCAAGCATAAAAGGTAGACAGGAAAACAATGTAGCTGAAATAAACACTTTGTTCTATCAAAGAATACAGATTGAGAAGGTAGGATAATTTTACCTGGAAAAGCTCAGCACAACCATGATATGCCAATTTGTCCCTCACTAAGCCAGGGTGATAAGCTAGGAAAGGTTGACCAGATTTACGTAACCTATATAATGGAAATCACGCATCTCAATTCTGTCAGGGATGCACTGTACTTAGTGGTAGATGGATAAAACCATGACACATAGGCATAATTATTTTTCATTACGTAGTAATTCACCTCAAGATCCCAAGCTAAATTGAGAGTATAGCCTCCCTAGATACTTGTTTATTATAGTTAACAGCTAGGTACTCCATCATTAAAGAAACAAAAGCTTAGCATCTAATGTTTTTCCACCTTTACTAATCCAAATACACAACTATCTCCTGAATTCGTCCCTTTCTTCAATTTAGTTTTGAATTGCAAGTATCAAAAATACCTGTCAACCATCTTTTTGCCCAGCACCTGGATTTCTGAACGAAGCTGGAGGGCATGGAAGGCAACTCTACACCTTAATCTTTGAAGTTCAGGCATTGAAGCTGGCAAAGTTGACTGAAAACAAGACAACATTGTTGAGGATAAAACACCTTGTTTAACTAAACAGCTTCGTCTCACACTTAAACATAAAATGTAAAACATGATATGACGAGTGATGGTAGTTAGCAGGCAAAAAGATATCTACTCAAAAATCTCTATAGATATAGAATTACTGCATACGAAAGATATAACACTCTAAGGGAGGAAAAAAAAACACTGTACCTGCAAGCATCCCCCATCAGAGACGATCAAACCAATAACATTAGCTTTCTTTAACTTTGGCAATACATCCTCGAGGTAAAAATTTGGTGATGCAGAGTTTTTGGGCTTAAAAAGAGGGAACTCATTCCGTTTTCTTGCGGCTTTCAAGCTCTCAGGGAGGGTCTTTGTAACTATAACATCATTTTTAAGAAAGGATATAAACTGCTCTTCATCATAAAGATAGGAGAAACTCTTGAACTTGTTGCTGCACAGCATGTAAAGAAAAACAAGAGTAAAGAAGAGTCTGATACAAAGGCAAATAAGCATATAGTAACAGAAAAGTATGGAGAAACGGGCAAAGATTTAAAAAAAACAAGATATTGGATAGAGAGCTAGGGCCGCGTACCTAATGCCTTTAGAGCGAAGACTTTCTTGAAGCTCTGGAATGACAAGAGTAGCATTTAGAAGCCTGGATATGGTGACAAGATCACATATCTAGAAAATTTGCAAAGACGTTATCAACATGCAGAACGGAAAATACAGAGAGGAATGTTAAAATATAGAGTCAAGTGTGATACATACAGAAGATCTTATCTTGTCAAATCCACCAAATATCTTTGCATAAATGAAACCATTGTTTTTCGAACTGGGCGCTGCAAAAAGACAGTGCCACGAAAAATTAACAAATATCGAAAACCAAATTACACCATCCCTAATGGCTTTTTATAATTCCTCAATGGTTTGATACAAAATAGAGTAAACATCTTACGATTGAGCAATAAAGATGCATAGATAGTGTTAACTAAATGCAAATTGTGCATGCAAACAAAGTAAGAAACAGTACCAGGATAAGTATTTCTTGGATTGGCATAAGGCTGCAAGGTCTCCAACGATTTAACAGGCCGCCATAAGTGCTTATTTCTAAAATCCTGCAACAGTAAACACAAACAAACATAAGGCAAACGACATTATGCAGCAGTATCAGATTGAATCCAATTCAAAAATTCATATATATATAAATAAAGAGTACCTGAGAACCTAACAAAGAATCAAAATCTTGCCAAAGGTTATCTCTAGCAGAAAAGGCCAACTGTACACCTGAAGACTTTGTGATGGAAAGATGAACAATGAGAGATCCCATTGATAAGATTAGCACAAATAGCGCAATCCATTTTATTCTCGATTTGAACACCATCTTCCACCCAGCCCGAACTCGAGCTCTTTCCCCCTCCAACTAAAGAACCCTAAAAATCCAAAAATATCAGTTTAAAAATTCAAATCCAGATGCCAATTATCTCACAAAACACACAGAATTTTAAAAATTCGCCTCTATCTATTGTCAATTAAATTATACCCAATTCAAGGCGAGATCCAGGGGTTCAAAACGAGGTGAATTAGAACTGCAACAGCCTCGGCACGATTAGGATCTGATTAAAGGGATGCGTTAATAAGAGATTTCTCGCATCTTCTTCTCTCAATGGAAGTTTCCAGGAGAAAACAAACAAAAGACCCGTGCCAGAGTCAGAAGGAAGTAGTTGAATTGAATTGAGAGTCAGATCAAGAGAGAGAGAGAGAGTGTGTATAATAATAAGGGGAGACAAAAACTCACTGACAGATTTCCCAGAAATCGAAGAAGCCTCTCTGCTGATGAAGAGAGAGGGTTGCTTTGTTAACAGACAAACTCTGCTGCATACAAAAATAAAAAATATTATGAACTCGAACCGGCTCTAATTTCGGTTTACGAATCTTGGTTGAGAACCAATTTACCAAATCCCCCATTCAATTTATCGTGATTATGGATTATGATTAGAATTTCTCTTCATTATGGGATTCGGTTTTTAGTAACACCGACAAAAGAAACGGGGTACGGTTTGATTTTGCTGTGGAATTGAGTAAACCCGGTTAATACCCATTCTTTAACCGGAAACCCAAATTGATTACCCAATTTTATCCCCAAAACTCAATAACTCAATATAAGAAAAACCGGGTCTCTGCGTATAAAACCCGGTTTGGGTAATTAATTTTATGATATCATTGATTGATTCTCTCTGATTCTGTAGTATGAAATTACTTTTTGATTTCTTCACAGTTGTATTAGAACTCTCTCAATAAATAACGTAAGATAAACAAATCTGAGAGAAATCTTTCTGGATCTATTTGTTTGTTTCCATCGATATCATTACACAAAATTTTGGCATTTACACATTGAAATATTCCTATCATCTAGATCAAATCTTTCAGTTTAGAAAGAAAGATGAAAAAATATTGTCATCTAATGTAACAGTAAAAGAATGTTAAAAATTGTCTTCAGACGATGATCATCCTTGGATCCGAGAAGTTACAGTGAGGAAGGTATCTTCAGGGCAAGGGATCGTCAAACCACCCATCGGATGATTGAATCCGAACTCTTCTTCTGCCTTTATGAGAAGATCTTGAAACAAAGGCTGGTTCAAGTATGAGACTGGCACAATGTATCTCTGCTTCTTCTTCTGGCTCTCACCTACGTACACTGCAAGAAACCCTTTTGGTGCTGAAGTTTCTTTCCTTGTTCCTCCTACTGATCCCCCAATAATCTTCTTTGCAGCCATCAAACCTCTTACCAAAGCCATTTTTGTTTTCTGAATCTTTCAAAATTTGATTTTGTTTAGTTTCAAGTACTTGTATCGCTTCTTGTTGTTGATGATATGAAGAAGATGTTGTTAGAGGTCGGTATATATAGATAGATCTATGTTATGTTTCGTGGGACATGCAAGAATAGAGTATCACATGGTTATGTTTTCTCAGATGCTATTATAGGCATGTGCTCTTGTTCCTTCCCATATGTTCCCATAAGAAAACTCTATGGTATGTTTTTGTCCTCTTCTCTGGTTGAAATTGATTTCTCACATTACCAAATCTTTCTATAAGAACAAACTTATGTGGGGAAGTTGTTCACCAGCAGAACAAGGAGTCTAAAATTTACTAATCTCTCTGTCACTAATTAAGTTGTTCTCAACCATATCTAGAAATACTTATGTGGCTAAAATTTACTAATCTCTCTTTTTGTGATCTTATGAACAGTTTAACACAGTCTAATGTATCAATGGAGGGTCCCTGTTGGAGACAAAGGTTCTGGTAACAGCTGTTATTTATGGCTGACTTTAACTTTAAAATTTTAGCATTAGAGAATTTAGCTTTAGATGCTTTGATTGGTAACAAACATTTTTTAAGCTATAGTTGTTACTTTTCTTATTAAAATATATTGAAATAGTGATATTAATGATAATAATGAAAATAAAAATAATTATTATCGAAATGGATTTTAAAAAAAGGTGAAAAAATAAGAATAATTAATTTATAAAAATAAAATATGTAAAATATATATATAAACTTGTGGAGAGGTTTTAAATATAAAGGGAGGGAGATTTTATATTTGTTTAATTTTAAAAGCATATTAAAGCTTGAATTTGAGGTTTTAAAAAAATCTGAGAAAACAACAAAGTAAAAAAAAATGGCTTACAAGACTTTAAAAAAAGTAAAAGTTATAAAAGTCTGATTGATAAATTATTGGCTGTCAAATCTTTTATTTTTTTAAAAAACTTAAAAGTCTTGTGCCAATCAGGGCCAAAGTTATATATATATATATAGTTAGTTGTTTTGATGAGATACAATGAAGCATTTTACATCAGATATCTTAATATGATCATCCCAAGGGGCAAGAGCATGAGATAAGAATGCTTGAACTATCTTAATAAACTTTGATCAAAAAAAAAAAAAAACTATCTTAATGAACTCAGCTCTTCTGTATCAAAGGACTATGCTTTATGAATATGTTAATAACTTAATCTATCTCTGAGTGCATCATAGAATTATAAAGCCAAGGATTTAATTTGAGTTTCATCTTGGGTGATCTTATAACCTATCGACCAAAATCTTTGTTATACCTTGTTTTATATATTATGCAATAAAATTATATTAAAATGCTGATTAGCATTTGTTTCCATGCATGTTCAACAAAACGTAACTTTCAGATTTCAAATCGAGATCAGGGAATGTGGATTCTCTCCTTCTTCATAATCCTCTAGAATCGGTTAGAAGTGTACAAATTAAAACTTTTAGTTGCATAATACAGTATATATATATACATGTGAAATATGTCACCCACCGAGAATCTCTTTGGTGTAATTAATTGATGTATTTTGTGTATTTATCTCCATGCCAAGGCTCTCTCTATTATTAATGGATTCTATATTTAGCGTTTTTTTTTTTCACTTATACTCCCATGATTTTTTATTTCCAAGTTATATTTATAATTTATGTTTTTTTTCACCAACAATAAAAGAGAGAGGTAAAAAATCTCGGTTGTTGACAGAAATTACTATTCAAACTCTTTATTTTGGGACAACATCTTTACAACGAGAATCAAACCAAAGAGTCAGTACCCGCTTTGTCGCTACTATACAAGGACACCCTAATATTGAAAGAATTATCTAAGCTTGTTTTATTATTACGAGACTATGTACATCTAAAATGGTTTGTGAGAAGACTTAAAAGCTTCATGTACACCAGCGATGTACATCAACATGAGCACTACTTTGGTAGCTACTACCAAAGACTAACAAATTGAAAGAAGAAAAGAAGAAGATGGCTGACCAGTTAAGAGGTAACCCCATGTATAGCGGAGACATCATACAAAATTTGATTATAATTCAGGTCAATTTTAAGATTTTGTCTCCTGTATTTTTAAATTAGTGAGTTTCTTTCATAATTTATAAATACTTGATTAAGAGTCTAAAGACCATGCTATTTCTAAGTCTATAGAAGGAACTAAAAAATATCATAAATAAGATTAATTAAAATATATTATATATTTCTTATTTAGATATTTATATATTTGTAATTGTACCCATTATAGTTTAGGATACTTTTCTACTATATTAATCTCTCGCATAATTAAGCTTTTGCTTTCACAATTTTTCAAACACTATTATCTTCAAATTCTGAAACAATGGAGAAAATATCAAAGAAGTGTGTTTTCCTAGTTGTTATACCCGGTAAATTTCATACTATTTTATTAAATATATTTTTACATGTCGTAAGTGTTTATTTATAACAATGTATGTTTTTCGGTTTTATAGTGATGAGTACCGTAACAATTCGAAATGTTGAGGCAAAACGTTTATTACATGAAGAAATATCTCAAATGAAGCTGCAAGTTATTACACCACAAAGATTTCACTGCGAAACAGGGTATTATATAAAATGTGTTCCCGATCCATTTTTTGTTATATGCCTTTTGTCAATGCTAAATTTATATATCATCACGTTTAATCGAATAAAGTAACAATTAGTTGAGAATTGTATTGGGAAAAAATGTATTTTACTAAATTTTTACACATATACTCCAATAGTTTTATGTCGGTTGGTATCGTTTATTCAAAAATTATATTTGGTGTCAACTCAAAACTTTGACAACTAATTTGTATTCATTAGTCATAATTTTGAAAACTGCCCGCTATGAGCTAAAGATTGTTATAGAACAGTTTTTGTAGACAAATTTAATATTTTGAAAATAGTTTCAAATTAAGGATGTAATCAGAAGATTTTCTGGATTATGCATTATGCATATGTTTGATGATGCCATTGTTTCTTTCACATCGAAATTTCTATATTTGGATCAAATCTTTTGGGTTAGAAAGATGAAAAATTGTCAATATATTTACAAAAAAATGTTGTTCCTCTTATCTAGGGTCATCATTGTTCATCCTTGGATTAGATCTGAGAAGTTATACTGATAAAAGTATATTCAGGACAACAAATCGTCAAGCCGCCCATAGGATGATCAAATCCAAACTCTTCTTCGCCTTTACTTAGAAGAGACTGAAATGAAGGCTGGTTCAAGTATGAGACTGGAACAAAGTATCTCTGCTTCTTCTCTTGGTTCTCACCGACGTATACCGCAAGAAAACCTTTTGGTGCTTTGCTCGTTCTTGCTAAGGAGCCGCCAAGAATCTTCTTTGCACTGAAGATACTTCTCACTAAAGCCATTTTCTTGTCTCAAGGTTTGATTCTTGAAGCTTTTGAATATGTATGTGGATCAGAGGAAGGACGAAAGAGATTTCAAGATCTGGATTGCTTGTGGCTGATGATGCTGATATATTCTTTCTGATTCGGGGATGTATATATAGATCAAATTAATGAGTTGAAACCTATCTAATATCAATTGAGTACAATGGTTTCTACAAGTGTGGGACATACAAGGACAAGAATTTTTCACATGGTTTTGTTCTCACATTTAAAAGCAGAGCTATTGCAATCTACACTCACATAGGACCAAGAGAACAAGATCACATGCTAAGGCCATTGAAGAAGTTTCTCTACGTAGATTGATATATATATTATGAAATCCATCTAACTAACCATGTCACAGTCTGTCTGCAGAACCTTGATCAGATAAACACATAAGAAAATAATCAATAGATGGGACCAGATTAGCTAGGACATAGAAACTTCCAATCTATATAGCATTTGTCATGTGATATGTTCTTGAATATATTGTGATATATACTTGTTGTTTGAAACCTGACCCCATCTGACCATAGTATGTTGTGAAGAAGGTTTTGGACATCAGAAGCTGGATTTTGACCACAGAGATCCAATCCCTATCTTAAATTCAAGAAACATGACAGAAATCATTACAACCCAATGATACATGGTAGAACAGAACTGACCCAATGTTTTATATATCGTATTAATATTTTTCTGATTAGCATTTGACAGAAGGCAGACAGATGCATGTGAAACTCTCAATTCATATACGTCCCCACACTTTTCTAGAACACAGGTTTCAAATATCCTCTCTTATTGATCTATTTATAAGGACCGAAAACAGAACAACATCTTCATAACCATCAACAATAAGCAATCTAAGAACTCCTAACCTTCAAACATCAAGACTTTTAGACAAAAATGGCTATGGTGAGAAGTCTCTTTGTTGCAAAGAATATATTTGGAGGCTCCTTAGCAGGAACGAGGAAAACAACTTCAGCACCAAAAGGGTTTCTTGCAGTGTACGTAGGAGAGAGCCAGAAGAAGCAGAGATACTTAGTGCCAGTCTCATACTTGAGCCAGCCATTGTTTCAAGCTCTTCTCAGTAAATCCGAGGAAGAGTTCGGATATGATCATCCGATGGGTGGTTTGACGATCCCTTGTCCTGAAGATACTTTCCTTACAGTAACTTCTCGGATTCAAGGATTATGATTGATCATCCGAAGATACACTTTATTTTTTTACTGTAGATAGATGACTATTTTTTCTTTCAATTTTGATCAAGAGGATAGAACTTCAAATGTAAATACCAGTTCTTCTTTGTGAATTGTGACAATGAACGACGGAATCAAACAAAAGATCCAGACAGATGTTCTAAGTTTTGTTTGTATGATGTGTTTATATATATTGTAAAATCCAAAAGTTTTTGTCATGCTTTTACAGAATCAGAGAATCATTATCAAATAAATTCCTAAAAGTTTATACACTGACGTACGTAATGGTGTGAAATCATCAAAATGAGAATGTATCATGCAAACAAAACTCATATCAACTGATAACAATATATTATAAACTTAGGTGTGTACTTGTATCCGGATCCGTGGCGCAATGGTAGCGCGTCTGACTCCAGATCAGAAGGTTGCGTGTTCGATTCACGTCGGGTTCAATCCCCCGAACTTTAATTCCGGATATTTTTTTATAGGGCAATTTCTAGTTTAACCTTATGCTTAACATATCGCTCCATATATGGAAATTCGAATTTAGGCTTGTTTACGCTCTTAATTTATTTTAGGTTTTGCTTGATTTTTTTCTTTCTATTGGATCTCAATTTTTCTAAAAGAAACATCATTCAACGAAGTGTCCGCGGCCTAGCTAACCTTGGTCACATGTATTGATCAAGGTTCTGCAGACAGACTGTGACAGGGTTTGTTAGGTGGATTCAGTCACTACAGAGAAACTTCATATATGTCCTTGTACATGTGATCTTGTTCTCTTGGTCTTATATGTGAGTACATATTGTGATGGCTCTGCTTTAAATGATAGAACAGAACCATGTGAAGAAAACTGTGTTCATGTAAGCCCCACACTTGTAGACAATGTTGTTTTCAATTGATTTTGGACAGGTTTGAAGTTTCAACTCACTCACAGATCTATATATATAGAGAAAGACTCGAATTCTTTAACCTCATCAACTTACAAGCAATCTAGAACTTGAATCTCTCTCATCTGTATCCATACATCTTTCTTCACAAGCTTCAAGAATCAAACTTCCAGACAAGAAAAATGGCTTTGGTGAGAAGTCTCTTTAGCGCAAAGAAGATTCTTGGCGGCTCTATAGCAAGAACAAGCAGCAAGACACCACCAAAAGGGTTTCTTGCGGTGTACGTCGGTGAGAGCCAGAAGAAGCAGAGTCGACACTTTATACCAGTCTCATACTTGAACGAACCTTCATTTCAAGATCTTCTAAGTAGAGCCGAAGAAGAGTTTGGTTTTGATCATCCGATATTGGGTGGCTTGACAATCCCTTGTCCTGAAGATACTTTTATCAGTATAACGTCTCAGCTCCAAGGATGAATGAAGATGATGATCCAACAAAAAAAACATTTCACATTTTTATTTTTACTCAAATTAGCTAGAGATGGAGGAGTATTCGATGTGAATAGAGATGACATTTTTTTCTTTCTCCTCTTTTCTTTTTGATAGACTTTGTTCCAGAGGATTAGAAAATTTCGAATGTGAATGCCATTTTTGTGTAAAAAATTAAAGATCAAATCATTACCAGTTGCGGAAACTTTTTTTCTTGATCCAATAGTTTTAACGAGTATGAAACAGACTAAACAAAGATATATCACTTGATTACTTAGCAATCTATAAATGTCAGTTTACTACAATAATGTAAAAGGTCCTAAAAAGATCTCTTCATTGCAGCAAATCTTGAAATTGAGTTGCTAGGAGGATCTGAGTGATTGCCTAAACTTAACCTGGGACGCCATGGAAGCTGAAGTGTCTGTTCTAAATCACTCTGTTCTATCATGAAGACAAAAAAAGATTTAATGCTGCTCCTGAAGATGTGAAGTTACCTCATTTAAGGTCATGGACAAACAGAATGGCCTCATTGTTCCATGCCCACAGGGACACCTCCATCTACCTTGCGCTACAACATTTTATAGGGCAATTTGTACACCTTTGATTTAGATTTAGAAGTAGATGTGACTTCCAACGAGCTTTGCTTTGAGCTCACAGTCTACAGTAAAGCTTTTGAATTGTAGAAACTCATCTCAAAAGCAAGTCCCAATCCAATCGCAATTCAAAAGCTTGCTTATCTTCGTCTTAAGTATTTTAACTGAATCATGGACCCGATTTGGGCTGAACTAAAAGGCCTTTGATATCACCATAGGCCCATATATGTTTCAAACCCAAGTTTAAGGATCTTGATTAAATAAATGCAAGTGGGTTAAACTTTGGTTATTAATGACACCATCAATACTTCAATAGAATTGACCTGAAAAAGCAAAGAACCAAATTAAACCATTCTCATGGATTCTCGTCGGGTTTCGATTCTCCTCTTCTGTGCGATAGCTCTGTCATGCTTTACGTCCGGGTTTGCTTCATCACGTTCCGTCTGCAATTACGAATTAAAGCGGTTCCTGTTCGATTTAGCGGCTAAATGCCCTCCTTCTCTGTATCCCACTCCTCCTATTGAGGGTACGTACGTTTTCATCATTACCCTAGGGTTTATTTTGTGAGTTGATTCCTATTGAGGTTATTTATGCAACTTCAGCTTTCTTATTGCGATTGGATTGGGTTTAAGTGTGTAAAGATTCCAGTGACGGGTTAGAAATCAAATGCTTTATATCTAATCTATATCGGATTAGATTACCCTTCCAATTACACTAATCAAAGATTTCAATGTTTTCTAAGTGTCGTCTATTGCTCAATATTATTATTAAGTGTGAGGGTTTACAATATTTATAGTGATTACAACAGAGAGTAGGTATTTACTAATTACAATTAGGTCCTCAATATATTCTTCACTTACAACAAAATCATGTTTTCTAAATATCCAACAAGAAAGGCCATAGAAGAAGCTTTAACCACTTCTTCAAGTCAACAACAATCATAATCACTTGACAAAGCACGTCCTAGCTAATTCTTATTAACTGAGTTTTTCTATGAACCAAGAAGCCTTATCTATATAAAGTACACGGTACACGTACCCTAATATATATATCTCCATAAATACAATTTGTTTTTTACTTGTACCTGTGAATTGTAAACGATTTAAGTCACTAATGAAAGTAAACTGAGCACAAACAATTCTGAATGCTCAACTCACTTTGAATTACTGCATGACGGGAAATCAGCTGTCAATTTAGTTTTCTTTTAGTCAAAGTGTACATGAATCTATTAATTGGACTTATCAGCTATCAATTTATTTTTATTTAGTCAAAGTGTACCTGAATCTATTAATGTGGACTTATGTATTTCTAGTGAATTTGGTCAAAACTCACTTTAATCTGTTTTTTTTTTAATTACTGAGTTTCTTTCTATAATTTATAAAGATACTTGACTGAGAGTCTAAGACCATGCCATTTCTATAGTTAAAAACTTAGAATATACCCGAATATATTCTATATTATTATTTAGATATTATATATTTGTATCCATCATAGTTTTAAAAAAATATTAATCTCTCGCAAAAGCTTTTCACAGCTGATCAAATACCAGTATCTTCAAATTATGAAACAATGAAGAAATTATCAACCAAGTGCGCTTTCCGTATCTTTGTAAATTTCATACTTTTTTTTTTTTTTTGGTAAAAGTGCACCCATATATATATATATATATATATATATATATATATATATATATATATATATCCATATTCCATAAATAAAAATTGTTTTTAGAGGTGCTTTCTCTGGTTGCTCGAAAAAGCTCTTTTAACTAACGGATTTGTAAATAATTTAATTGTTGTCATTGCCTTTTTGCATTAGTTTGCGGAGTGGCGCTTTATCCAAAAATTTTGAAGGTTCGCCTCTTCAGGATCTGATTTACTTATAGCTATTAGAGTGGAATTCCAATTTTTTAAAGTTATTAGAGTAAATTTCCGAATTTGGCATTTTGGAATTGGTGTTTCTTGTTCTGTTTCTGCTTTAGGTTTATGCTTTCCTCTATTATTTTTTTGTTGTTGTCTGTTTATTTTGTAAATTTTTTTTTCTCCCCTACTTGTATTCTCTGTAATTTCAGTCAAAATTTGGAAACTGTATAAAATCTTCACATTAATATCAAACAAATTTCATTTTATATTATATACTTTTACATGTAAGTGTTGATTTATAACAATGTATATTTTGGTTTTTGTAGTGACGAGCACCGTATCAATTCGAAACGTTGAGGCAACACGTTTATTATATGAAGAGATTCCTCAAATGGTGTTGCATCAAGAAGTTTCAACGCAAGTTATTACACCACAAAGATTTCACTGCAAACCAGGGTGTTATATAAAATGTATTCCCGATCCATTTTTTACTTTATGCGTTTGTCAATGCTAAATTTATATATCATCACGTTTAATCGAATAAAGTAACTGATTATTTTCACAAAGTATTACAATTGGTTGAGAATTGTACATACGGGGGGGGGGGGGGGGGGGAATGTTAAAAAAAAAAAAACCTTATGTCGACCACAATTTTAGTCAAAGTGTATTAATTTCTTACGTTCAATCTCCTGATGTTTTGGTTTTGATCATTCTATAAAATTTGGTAAGAAAGTCAATTTCGTTTATTTAATGATTTTCTACTTTTTACTTTGGTAAAGATTTAATTGTTGACAAAAATATGATATATGCGAGAGCATTGTATAAAAATGGGTCCACAAAAAAACCTGTACCACCATTCCACTATCTTTAACATCTTTTTGTGATAACTAATTTTACGAGTAAAACAATGGTGAAGATGTCAATGAAGTATGTTTTCCTTTGTCTTCTTAGCTGTTACATCTGGTAAATTCATAAACCAAATACATAAATGATGGTCACAACCTTCTAAGTACAAGTTACAATTTACAAGCTAAGTGTCAAGGTTCTTGACACTAGAAGATAAAGATATTGTGTTCAAAGAATGGTTCCAAACATTTTTACAAAACTATCATTGGAGATTATATTTAGGAGATATCTAAATGTAATAGAATAAGAAGTTTTTCATTTAAGTTTAG
Source organism: Camelina sativa (assembly GCF_030686135.1). Taxonomy (NCBI): domain Eukaryota; kingdom Viridiplantae; phylum Streptophyta; class Magnoliopsida; order Brassicales; family Brassicaceae; genus Camelina; species Camelina sativa. The sequence continues at coordinate 1,248,195 of NC_141894.1, forward strand.
GAAAATATACTTAGGGGTTTTATATATAAGGAGATGCTAAGATGTAGCATAACCTAAGAGTTGTGAGCTTTGAGAGAAAGAGAGGTTTGTAAGAGAGAGCTTAAGTTTTTGAGTTATTTTTCTTAACCAATAAGAGAGTTATTCTTATAATTTGTCTTTCAAACCTTTCTTAAATTCTATACCAGCCACATCGCTGAGATATTAACTGTTGCGTTGGCGTTGTTTGCTAGTCCTTGGCTTATCGCGGTTTTCCTTATGCAATGCTCAACAGTTGCCGAAACTGCCATTGCTAAGAAGGATATGAATAGCCCTAATCCCATTCGAATCTTGACATTGATCCTAACCGGTCTGCCTTGGATCTTGGAAGCTAAAGGGAGGATTGCGCGTTCGTACAGAACGACCCATGAGATAAAGGCTATGATTTGTTTATATATGACAGCAAATTAGTTATTTTTTTATTTTTTGAAATGTTATATACATATTAACAAAAAATAAGCAAAACATATGTAAAGTATGGACAAAACATGAGTAAAATATATTTGTTTGTTATTAAAATCATATATTTGTAAAAATTGTGGACAAATCATATATTTTGTAAATATGAACAAAACATAACCTAACTATATATTTTTTCAAACTAAACATGGCCAATAAAAATGTGGGTTGTAAATATGAAAAATATTTATACGAAAAATATTTTTAATGAATTAACAAAATGGTAATATCTAAAAGTTTATTTTATATGTTATAAAAACACATATGTCAAAATATTTTACTTATGTTTTGTTCATATTTTACATATGTTTTGCTTATTTTTTTTTGTTAATATCTATTTAACATTTCAAAAACTCAAAAATGACTAATTTACTGTCATATATAAACAATCACACCTAAAATTTATATTTATATAGAATTTAAGTGTAAACTATACTCAATGTATCAAATAATCAAATAATTTATATATATAGATGATTTTGTTATAGTTACAAAAAATGTAAGTGTCTAGATTTAACACAGAGTTGAAATCGAACCAGATTAAACTGAGAAAACGAAGAAGAAAAAACCGATTTTTTAAGCGAATTTGAGAGAAGAGGGGACGGAAATTACCCGGAAACTGAAGAGAGAAGCAATGTCTACGTTGAGGAAAGGACCCAAATACACACTTGAGAGGAAAGCTCCAACGAAAGGCGTCAAACTGGAAGCAGCTAACCACATGAACAACACGGTTTGAGCTTTGGCAACCCCCAATCTGTAAATTTTACTTCACTGAATTTGGTGGAAATATTAATTCATTGATTTTTTTACTTTCTGATTTTTTTTTAATACAATAAAACATGCTCGAAAATATGATTTAATGACAACAAAGCGTGACTTAATATTTTTCTCAAGTCAGAGCGGCACATCCTATTATTTTTTAAACAACCAATGGAAACATTCATGAAGCTTCTCTGCAAACAGAGTCAACGTTCTCTATCCAATACACACAAAAATCTCTTTGTTAATCCTTCCTCCATAAACAAGATAACAAAGAAATCGATTCTTCAGATCTTTCTCAACAACATCTCTATCTTCTACTTTTTTCTTTTTTATGCAAACTTTGAGATCTTGAAATTTGCTTAAATTACACTCTATGGATTCTCTTTTTTTCTTTAGCTTTTTTGCTGTTGCGGTTAGCTTCTTCACGCCTTTGTGTATAATATTTTTCTTGCTTCATAAAAAATTCAGATTCCATCAACAAAACAAAACATTAATCGCTTCATCTTCTTCTACTTCTTCTGTTATTTCTCCTTCTTTGTCTCGAAACTGGAAACATCATGTCTTCCCGAGCTTCCATGGGGAAGATGTTCGAAGAACCTTTCTTACTCACATCCTTAAAGAGTTCAGAAGAAAGGGAATCGACCCATTCATCGATAATGATATTGAGAGGAGCAAATCTATTGGTCCGGAGCTCATAGAAGCTATCAAAGAGTCAAGAGTTGCAATTGTCTTGCTCTCAAAGAACTACGCTTCTTCGTCATGGTGTCTTAACGAGTTGGTGGAGATCATGAAGTGCAGAAAAGAGTTTGGTCAAATAGTGATGACCATTTTCTATGACGTAACTCCAACACACGTAAAGAAGCAGACCGGAGATTTTGGAAAGGTCTTTACAAAAACTTGTAAAGGTAAGACAAAAGAGGAAATAAAGAGATGGAGAACAGTTTTGGAGGCTGTGTCCAAGATCGCTGGAGAGGATTCTCGAAACTGGTTTGCCCTCTTGATTTGTAGTCTTTCAAAATATCTAGACAAAACAATTATCATGACTTAATAACTCACGTATACATCATTTAATCTCTCCAATATTGCTAGGGATAATGAAGCAGCCATGATCGAAAAAATCGCTACTAATGTTTCAAATGTGTTGAATAATTCAACACCATCACGTGATTTTGACGGTTTAATTGGGATGGGAGCTCGTATGAAAGAAATGGAGCCGTTGTTATGCCTAGAGTCTGATGAAGTGAGGATGATAGGGATTTGGGGTCCCTCTGGGATCGGTAAGACCACCATAGCCAGATTTCTGTTTAACCAAATCTCAAAATCTTTCCAGCTGAGCGTCTTTATGGAAAACATTAAAGAGTTTATGTATACAAGACCACTGTGTACTGATGACTACAATACAAAGTTGCAGTTACAGAAACAGTTTATGTCTCAAATAGTAAACCACAAGGATATCGAGATTCCTCATCTAGGAGTTGTACAAGATAGGTTGAACAACAAGAAAGTTCTTATTGTTCTTGATAACATTGATCAGTCAATTCAACTAGATGCTCTAGCAAAAGATACTCGGTGTTTTGGTCATGGAAGTCGGATTGTCATCACAACGCAAGACCAAAAACTTTTGAAGGCACATGGCATCAACCACATATACAAGGTGGGTTTTCCATCAACATCTGAAGCTTGTCAAATATTTTGTATGTATGCTTTTGAAAAAAAGTTTCCTAAAGAGGGTTTCGAGAAGCTTGCATCGGAAGTTACAAAACTTGTAGGTGGACTACCATTGGGACTAAGAGTTATGGGATCCCATTTTCGGGGAATGTCTAAACACGAGTGGATAATTGCACTACCAAGGTTAAAGACTCGTCTTGATGCCAGTATTCAAAGCATTTTAAAGTTTAGTTACGATGCCTTATGTGATGAAGATAAAAATTTATTCCTTCATATAGCATGCCTATTCAACCATAAAAGGGTTGAAAAAGTGGTAGAACATCTTGCGCATGATGATTTCTTGGATGTGAGGCAAGGGCTTCATATCTTAACTGAGAAATCTCTAATATCTATTGAAGAAGGAAGGATAAAGATGCATAATCTGCTAGAACAGTTAGGTAAAGAAATAGTTCGTCATGAGCTTGGACCCCAATCCATTCATGAGTGTGGAAAGCGTCAATTTTTGGTTAATACTAAAGATATTTGTGAAGTACTCACTGATGACACGGTTGGTTCTTTCATTACCTTGTTGCTCTCTACAAATTACTTTTATATGAGAAATAATAACCATCTTTTAACTATATTTATGTATTATCTGGTCTTTTTTTCAGGGTAGTAAAAGTGTGATAGGCCTCCATTTCTACCCATCTGAGCTGTCAGGAGAATTAAATTTAAGTGAGAGAGCTTTTGAAGGAATGTCTAACCTTAAATTCTTAAGATTTTACTACCGACGTGGTGACCAGAGCGATAAATTGTGCTTACCGCAAGGTTTGAATTGTCTATCCCGAAAACTTAGAATACTAGAATGGGATCGTTTTCCAATGACATGTTTGCCTTCCAATTTTCGTACGGAGTGCCTTGTTGAATTAAACTTGCGGTTCAGCAAACTTCATAAGCTATGGGAAGGAAATCAGGTACGATATTGTTTTAAGTATATATTTCTCTCCCATTTTAAAATTTTTAGTTTGATTTTGTTTGTATATATAATAAGTTTTTACAAGTTTTAGGCTTAAAGGAGTAGTCTTATCATTCGTTATTATTTGAATATAATCTTAGTGGTTTGGAAGTAATGTACGTTGTCTTTTTTATTTGTATAGCCGCTTGGAAATCTCAAGTGGATGTATTTAAATCATTCCAAAAACCTAAAGGAGCTACCTGATCTCACAACTGCCACTAAACTTGAAGAATTATTTCTCGTTGGATGCTCAAGTTTAGTGGAGCTCCCTTCTTCCATTGGGAGTGTTGTTAAACTCCAAAGATTGTATCTTAGTGATTGCTCGAGGTTGGTGGAGCTGCCTTCCAGTATTGGGAATGCCATTAATCTCGTATGGTTGAATCTCATTGGTTGTTCAAGTCTGGTAAAACTCCCATCATCAATTGGAAATGCCACTAATCTTCAAGGATTATATCTTGATATGTGCACTGGTCTGGTGGAGCTACCCTCCTCTATTGGAAATCTTCATAAATTGCAAACGTTGACTTTATTAGGATGCTCAAAGTTAGAGGCTCTTCCTACTAATATCAACTTGAAATCTCTTGATACACTTGATCTCACTGATTGCTTGTTGTTGAAAAGTTTTCCAGAGATCTCCACAAACATTATGGATCTTAGGCTCATGGGAAGTGCAATAAAAAATATGCCTTCGTCGATCAAGTTGTGGTCTCGTCTTCTTGACTTGGAAATGTCATACAATGAAAATCTCAAGGATTGTCCGCATGCTCTAGAAAGGGTTACGGAGCTTCATTTGAGCGATACAAATATACAAAACCTTCCTTCATGGTTCAGCAGTTTCACTCGTCTAGATCGCCTTGTACTCAAGGAATGTAAGAAGGTGGTATCACTCCCACAACTTTCAGATTCCTTGTCATACCTAAAAGCAGTAAATTGTGAGTCACTAGAAAGACTCGATTGCTCATTTCACAATCCAAACATTTGTCTATGCTTTGTTAACTGCTTCAAACTGAATAAAGAAGCGAGGGAACTCATCATCAAGACAAGTACTAACCGTGTCGTCTTACCTGGTGGAGAAGTGCCTGCGCACTTCACTTACCGAGCTACTAGTGGAAGTTCCTTGACAATCAGGTTGAATGAGAGGCATCTCCCTACATCCATGAGATTTAAGGCGTGCATCTTGCTGTTTGATAAAAGTGTCAAGGAGAAGAAGGTGGAAGAGGTGTATGATAGAAAAGCTATGAAGGTATCGTACCGCATTATGGATCGTGGCGTCATTGTTCCTTGCAGACCAACACACTACTATCTGGCTCCCCCTCTAAAAGAGCACTTGTACAGCTTTGAATTTGAAGTGGACGTGACATCCAATGAGCTTTTCTTTGATTTCCAAGTCGATAGGAATGAAGCGGTAATAAAAGAATGTGGGGTAGTACTCCAACTCTAAAGTCCCTTATTCAGTCTTTTTTGGTCCACTAAGATTCCATCAGTAATTTGGTTTTGCTAAACCCAAAAATGAATGTATGTGTGTGCGTGTGATTATGATAACGATCGAGTCCGGTTCAGGCATGATATGAATCCAAAAGAAACCGCATGCATACACACACATTACATCAACTGCTTTGTAATGAAACGAGACTATATTGTAAAAAAATTATAGTTGAAACATTTAACGTATAGATAGAGAAGTGCACAAGTTTCATCACACAGCATAAGCAAACACAAGAATAACAAAAGAAAGACCATGACAAACGCTTAAGAAAGAACATACATGAATTCTCTCATGCGAGAACAAGACACACAAGAGTCTATTTTTGCGAGAACAAGAGACACATAGAGAGTCTATTTTTGCGTCTTATTCTGGAAGAGGAACAAGACTCGGAACGTAAAGACTGCCACATCTATAAGTGCTACGGCCACGTGCATACCACAGTGGTCCTGTCTCAACTTGGTTTTTGATCTCACCTCCCTCACTAATTTCGTAAAAGCTGGGACAAGCAATATCATCATCCTTTATTTGTACATCATCTTTATCCTCCTCTTGGACAAGAAGTTTATCGCACCATAACATGAGACCACCACCACCACCATTGGTCTTGTCGTGGATAAAGTATGTGGGAATACTGTGAGCGTAGGCACGGGGATTCAATATAGGGAGATGAGGGTGAGTCACATTAAAATACTTAGTCCATGAGACAGCAGCAGCAGCATCAGTCACCTTGTTTGTGACCCAAACCTCGATCCTTGGGGTGTCGTCGTGTCCAACGCGATGTTGATGCAATAAAGAAAGCCTATCTCCTCCGAAGCTTGACAAGACAACTAAATTAAGAGACTCGTGGCGGACCAGATCAACCTCAATCTTAACGGGGAAACTAGAAGAACATGTTAACGGCTTGAATGTCTCTTTGGAGAAATCGAAACTTTGGATGAACATTTGGGAATAACCCCGCGCACTCCTGGGTTTAGCAAGCCAATACATGTTTCCCTTCATAGACACATACTGCCACAACATGATCCAATCGAAAGTAATAGCAGGAAAGACTCTCCAGAGTTTAGATTTGAAGTCATATATCTCATACTCACTATTAGTTGGGTAGTACTGAAACTTCAAAACCTTGTAGTTGTGGTCATTGTCGTATCCAAAACCGTATTTATCAGAAGCTAGGAGAAGCATGCAAGGGGGGTTCAATCCATTTGACTGCGCTGCTGCTGCTTAAAACCGGATTCCAAACTGCAAGCTTGCACCTTTCCTCGTTTCCGTCACGAAAAACGTATAGCAATAATCCGTCGCAGTGAATAACAGAATTAAAACAATTATGAATTTTACTACCCACAATCAACTCGGACGGGAGTGGTAGAGTTAAGAGATCAAGGGTCACCGGATTCATGATTTGAAACGTAGTATGATGAATTCGAATGAACCGTCCTGCATGATTTTCCTGGGAGTGATCCAAGTGTTTGTAGATGAATCTCTTGTCCTTGAAGACAGCGTACCATTCTTTGCACACCGACTTGGCTCGCATCACATCTTCGATCTGAATCCTGATAAGTATCTCTTCTTCTACCACCTCACGAGGCAGCGACGAGCCTTCTGGCCCACGATTTTTTGTTTTTGACGAAGCCGCCGGCATGGAGGACAAACAAACAAACTCTTAAAGTTTCAGTTTTGCACAGTAGATGAAATTCAAGAAACAGAGAGATAATTTTTGACGGCGGGAGAAGAAAGCTGCTTCGAGAAAAAAGGAAGATGGATCATATTGGGCTTCTATAATTTTCGTTTTTTATTGGACTTTTGGGCTATTGATAACCCATTAGCACTCAAAACCCGATTTTTTTAGTTATAAATTAAAAAATTTGAGGTAAAATAAATTAATGAATGGTTGAATTCATTGTTTGACCCAAAGCATATGTAATGGTCAATAATTAGCTTTCCATAGACGAAAATGAAGAGAGAAGAAGAATACCATAGACGAAAATGAGTTATGATGATGGAGACTGAGAGACTACGAAGAAACTAATATTTTGGAACTGAAGCCGGCAGAAATGTAGATGGAGAGGCCAGAGACATTGGAGAAACAAAGAATAGCAGTGAAAGTTAAGTAGGACTGTAGGAGGTTTAGTCCCATTATTATCAATTTGCAGCGTCTGGATAAGTTACTAGTACGTACTTGGTGTTGCACTTTTATGTTGTATTTGTGTATGATGCTAGTTGTCAATGTGTGATGCTGGTTCTGTGTGATTGACTTAGTCAATGAATCCGCGATTGATCCAGTCTACATCGACATATTGTTTTCAACTTTGGCTAATTAAAATGAATAAGAAGTGAGTAATAATAGATATGACCTGAAAAAACAAAGAACGACATAAACAATCCAAAAAACAAAATTAGTCAACTATTAGCATTATCATATTTTTTTGGGGAACGAATTATAGAATTCTAATGGGAAACTAAAATATACTGTATAGGGTTGTTGTAATAAATTAAAAAAAAAAATCGCCAAGGTAAAATTAATAATTTCTAAAAAATTGCAATACATCAATATGTCACGTTTTTATTTTATTTCTCCTTCCTCACTAGTAAAAAGATAAATATGTGAAATTAGTAAAAGAAATATCTAGAAAAAAAAAGATAATTAATTTAGCCATTGAAGAAAGCAGAAATAAATGGAATTTATAAGACCGGCCGGGGTTGGGTATTTATTTAAATATCCAAATATCATCAACGAGAGAGAGAGACCAAGTTTTTTATAAGCTTCAAATCCATTCGAGAGTTTGGCGTTTTCCGATCTGTTTCTCTTCTTGCAAACCAAACAAGAAAAAACAAAATTCGAAGATAGTTTTTTGGTGATAAAATTCGGATACGGATCCGAGAGAGAGTTTTCCCCCAAATTTGTAAAATTAGGTTTTTCTTCTTCGCCTCCTCCTCCTCCTCCTTCTCTTAAGCCCTAGCCTTTCTGTTTGATTCCTATCTTGGTTTCGCTTTCCCTCATCCAATTTTGCAGTTTTTTCAACCTAATTTTTTCGTATTACGTCTTCTTGTACTTTCTTGCAATTTCTTTTTTTTTTTCTTTTGTGCATTGAGAGAGAGATTTTATAATATTAAGAGGATCCTCTTATTGATAGTTTTCTTTGTACTATATTATTATTACCTCTCATGGATTCTCTTCGGGTTTCGATTCTCCTATTGTGTGCGATAGCTCTGTCATGCTTTACGTCCGGGTTCGCTTCATCACGGGCCGTTTGCAATTACGAATTCGAGCTGTTCCGGTTCGATTTAGATGCTAAATGTCCTCTTTATCTCTATCCAACTCCTCCTCCTATTCAGGTACGTTACGTTTTCATCATTATCCTATTGAGGTTTGTTTGTGAGTTTATGATTCCTATGCAACTTCAGCTTTCTTCTTATTGCGATTGGATTTGGACTTGCTTTGTGATGAGTTTCGGGTCTTCATACGGTTTTAGTGTGACGGGTTAGAAATCAAATGCTTTATATCTATATCGGATTAGACTTACTCTTCCAATTATTGAATTAGGAAGCAATGAAGGATTTTGATAACTATTAGCCGTGAAAGTTAAAAGCTTTCTTCTTTTTTCTTCAAGTTTGGATCATCCTACCTACTGTGTGAATTGAAAGTATCATCCGAATTTTGTAACTTCATCTAGACTCTGTTTAGGGTTTAGAGTTTAATGCTCTTATACTGCATATTGTGTAGTAGCTTCTCTGTCTGCATATTTGATTTAGCAAAATTTGTAATAGGTGTACTTTGGTTCTTCTATAAGCGGATGAAGTTGGATCTGAAGCTTTATTCTTAACTAAAAGCAGTGTCTAAAATTTTTCACTATGCAGGTAGATGGAGACTCACTGGACAGGTTAATGGCTTTAAACCATGGAAATGCTTATATGTCTGTACTCTTTTATGCTTCCTGGTGCCCATTCTCACGTGCTCTGCGCCCTAAGTTTGACATGTTGAGTTCCATGTTTCCTCAAATACAGCACTTAACTGTGGAGCATTCTCAAGCACTACCCTCGTAAGAAGCCTACTTAGTCTTGTTTTTTTTAAACGTTACATAGTTTGTTATTCTATTTCCATGCTAGTTAGTATAGCAGGGAAGGTGGATTGAATGACTCGCATCAATAAATTTTGTTACTGATAGTTGGCTATTTCGCACTCTGATGGATAAAGTTGTTACCTTAGCAGATATTTTATTGTTTTCTGTTACTCTGTCTTACACTTCTTTGGCAAATATTCATTTGAATTATATTACAAGTATAGGTTAGCTATTTCATTCATCACCCTATCTGCCTTGTGTAAATGTCTCGCTAGTGGGTTTTTCTCCTAAGTGCTTTTAGGTTTCTTCATGTATGTTGGCCTTTTCTTTTGTCTTACTAACTGATTCTATTATTTTCTTTGTTGCAGTGTCTTTTCTAGGTATGGTATCCATAGCTTACCTTCAATCCTGATGATAAACCAAACTTTAAAAGCTCGGTACCATGGTCGAAAGGATCTTACATCCCTGATTGAGTTTTATGAAGAAGCAACAGGTGAAACACCAAACCACATAGTCTGCTTGTGTTTTCTTCCAATCTTCCTGAACAGGCTTTGCTTTATGTCCAAGATATGACTAGCACATTTCGGGTTGAAAGATTTAAAAATAACTTATTGTTCTTTTTGGCTTTCCAGGTCTCCAACCTGTACAGTATGTGGCTGAAGGGGAACCAACAGGCTTAGATGCCGGCGATGGTAATTTGATCACATGGTTGCGCAACGGGACATCTATCAGAGAAATATTCAAACAAGACCCGTTCTTGATACTATCTCTGCTGTTTATCTGTTTACAAATAGCAATCCTTGTCTTCCCCATAGCTGAATCGCGCATGAGAGCGTTGTGGGCCTCTTATGTTCCCAATCTGAACCTGGAAAGATTTAGAGAGGTAAGCCAACTGTTCAGCCGTGGTCTTCATATGGTGGATGTGAGGAGGTTATGGTTGAAACTTAGACTCATCAAAACGAGGAACTTCCATGAAAGGGCAATGAATGCACAAGCCTGGGCTTCATCACTCGCATCTGTCTCTCTTGGCCAAACTTCATCAGACCAATCCTGATCCTAAGGGTTAAAACCAAAGGCCCTTTGAAAGATATTCTAATATCTTGTCAGCGTTGGAAAGAGATAAGCTTTTAAGTGTGTTCTGGAAGTCTGAAAGTTCCTTTAATGAAATGTTATATGACTTTTGAGTTTTATTTGTCTGCATCAAAGCATGTAAATCCAGGAACAGCTTTGCTTCTATTTGTGAATATCTTTCTCCCTTTTTTTGTTCTATAAAATCTGAGATGTCTGTTTCGGCCTCATTTCTTTTACTGAATAATTTGATTGATTGAGTCAGCTAAATTTGTCTGAATCTTTTACGCAGCTTTGTGTTGTAATGCTTCTTCGAGTTAGGTTGGCTCTGCCATGATTCCAAGATAGGGTACACTATTATCATCATGTGCATTGGTGCATTATAGGATACCACATAAAACATGAAAACAAAAACCAAGGAATCAAGCTTAAATGTCCAAAAGTAGGGAACAAAGCCAAAGCAGAAACGTTTGGAACTTTTGCAGGGTTCGAAATTTTTTTTTTTATAAAAGGTAAGAAGAATAATCACTTTGGTTTCTTTCTGAAAAATATAAAAGAAGTAGTTTTATATATAAAAAGTAAAAGATCACAGCTCCAATTATGATTTTTGATGGGTTTTAACTTCTCTAGAAACTTTAATTAGTAATTAGCCAATGAAAATTGTCCAAATAAAAGAGAACTACCAAAGATAGTATGAGATGAAAACACTTTTTAAAACGATTTATTCGCAGCACTATCACATTATTACTGAATCTGGAATATGGGTAGTGTGTTCACATCAAACTATGTAATTAGACCTTTTTTATATTACTAGTGACATAAATTAGTACCAAAGATTCTTCGTAATCTCCTTACTCCAACATGATGTATGTATACATCAGCATTAACTAGACCTTATCCAAAACTATTTAACGTTTTAGCTATATACTAGTACTATTATATGTAACCGACTCATAAATGGGTTTCACTACGAAAATGAACTGAACTGACATTAGCTAGGTCTGAATCTACCTAGCTCTAATCTTAACTTCTAGTCCTTATGAAAAAGGGGACTCTAGCAAGAAAAAAATTAATCAAGTCATATATTATGTCTTTTTTTTTGTTTATAGCCTTGTGACTGCTATCTAAAACAATTATAGGCTTCTAGCAAATAAGAAGACTTCATCAATTATGATGGAGGAGAAAAATTAAGGACCTTGTCAAAGAAGGCAATCGATGGTTCTTCTTGGAATGGGTCCCCAAAGGACCACTTATTCTTTTGTCACTTCATTACGTTAGATAAGCTCTAAATTCACTTTCGTCACCCCACATCTTCAAATCTATACTTTTATTAATTTTAAATTTGCGTACATGTATCATGTATGTTTTGTGTCCACTTCGTATAATATCAATCATGTTTACAAACTGATATTTTTTCTTCCCAACATTAAAAGAGCTTATCGAGCTAATTGTTTTCAAAGCATCTTCTGTGTAATTTAAAGCAATTATGTGTTTCTTGATTGTTTTGTTTTTTTAATAAAGATAGTCTCAACTAGTTTGAATCTTGTGTCTTGTCTTCTATTAAAGGATCTTGAAACCCCTTCACGTGGGAGAGAGAAACAGAGAGAGATGTTGTTGTTTACTCCATGAGAATACCAAACGCACTTCGCTCCAATAATTCAAAACATCTCTCACTTCCTCAAACAAAAATCTTCTCGCTTCCTTATTTCTAAAACCCTAATCGAAGTTCCAAAGATCGGATCAAGGAGACATAGATGGATCTCGAGGATTGGGAACTACTCTCCAATAGCAGCTTCAAGGATCTTGATCATGACGAGGATCATCATGGAGCCATGGTGATGGATTACTTCCTCTGCCCTTCTACTAAAGATCCTCTTCACGAAACAGAGTCTTCTCCAAGATCCATAGTGGTCCCCAAAAAGCTTGTCCAAGTTCCCATAGCTTGGGAACCCTTGTTGGTGGTGGATCAAGACAACACGAAGACACCCAATAACCCTGATCTTGAACCGGATCAGTATCCGGATTCAAAACAAACCCTGTCGACGGACTCTGTTTCGTCACCTAGCGTTTCCTTCAAGACAACGAAGGACACTAAATTTGCCGACATGAAAATTGACCCACCAGCGAGGATCACGAGTCCTCTGCCTCAGATCGACGATACTGCGTCGAAACCCTCTGGTTCCGAAGGAGGAGATGACTTGGGAGATAAGAAAGAGCTTATTTTAAAGGAAGAAGATAATGATGGTGAGAGATTGAACCTGTGGAAGGTTGGTCTCAATGGGGTTGGAGCAATTTGTTCTTTTGGTGTCGCAGCTGCTGCTGCCACCGTATGTGTGTTCTTTCTCGGACACAACAATATCAAGATTTCTAAGAACAAGAACCAGTTGCTAAGGTTCCAGATTTACTCCGATGATAATAAGGTAACCTGATTTAAAATTAAAATTAAATTATTTCATCTTTGAATGTTCTTAGTTAAATAATTTAAAGAAAAATTATTGGTTTTAGTTGAGCTAGTAGTTTCTCGTCTTGAGACGGATCTTTGATTTCTACTATAAAAATATTTCAAACTATTGAATTAAATGATAAATAAACATTGGATATTGGTGAAGTATACTATACTATGATATGAAAGATAAGGGAGTGATAGATTTGGATAAGAGACTGTATAGAATATGAATCCTTGTACAAAAAAGTAATATTTGTGAAGATGAATGTGAACCAATATAGTGGAAAGAGATGGTAGAAAACAATTTTCTGATGGTAATGGTTCATGACGATTAGTTGGTAATCTGTCTGCTTGATAGTATTATTGGCTAATTGTTATAAAAGTTACAGTATTTTTTTAATTTATTCCAGATGTTGTATGATTAACTGATTGATAACTTTTGTTTAAATGATAGGAACAAAATTTTGAATATTTTAAGCGGACCAAATGATAAGTTCAAAGTTTACGTGTCCATTGGAACAATCTCTATAATTGAAAAGAACGATTCTTGTTTCATATCTTTGTACGTTTTGTATTTCTGATTGTTTCTTGTGCTAGTTAATTAAAGCATTACAATTTCTAAGTAGATTTTAAATTGAAATATTGTTTCTTCTTTTTAATTGGTGGAGATGCAGAGGATGAAAGAAGTTGTGAATCATGCAACAAAGATCAACGAAGCAATATTTGGTACGAAAGGTGTTCCTGTCGTAAGAGCTCAAATATCTTTCGGGGGTTACTACGATGGACTTTGAAATCAAAACGAGTCAGTACGAGTCTATCCATGCCCATAGGCTTCATTATAATAGTAGTTCATTGTTCATACTTGAATGTTCTTAGTGTAAATAAATAAAGCTTTGTAAATTATATTATATTGTTAAAATAGATCATTGTGAGTATTATTTCATATGTAAATTTCCTTACCGTCAGTAAGAAGAACTTAAATATCATTTGACAATTTCTTAATTGCTTATTCTAAAATTTATTAAGAAAAAAAAAAAAAAAGGAAAATAGACTATCTAAATGTTTGGTTGGTAAAGGGAGAGAAAAGGGCTAAACCAGAATTTAAGTAGATTTTCCGGTTAAAAGTCAATTTTAAGCCAGTGGGGGAAAAAGAACCAGACCGTAAATTTCCCACTTACAGTACTATGAAATCGGACCGTCAATGTTAAAATCGAACGGTTAATATTAAAGAGCACTCCATCAACGGCGCAGATACAAAGAGATGATGCCCTAAGGCTTAAGGGAAAGGCCGAAAACCACCAAACCATTGCCTTCTTCCCCCTCTCGTTTACAGAGTCGGTAGAGAGATTGAGAGAAAGAGAAAGAGCGACGTCGTAGAAGTCATCAGAATCTCCACTTTCGTCTTTCTCACCGGTGTGAAAACATCGATCTGTGTTTTGCCAATCAGATTCATTTCACTCTCCGGGACTTGTGGATCTTGAGAGTAAAAAGATAGGTAACTTTTGCAGAGCTCAAGCTTCTTCTTTCTCTAATTTCCCAGAGAAATTTCACATCTTTTTGTGAATTGTAATCAATTTAACATTCGATTTCTCTTTTGATTTGTCAGTTCTTAAGGTAGTTGTCTGTTGGGACGATCGAATCGATCAGAGAAGTGCTTCCAAGTTCCAAGTATGCCGTCAGCGTTAGAACAAGAGATCTTCTTACAGTGGGGAAACAAGAAGAGATTGAGATGTCTTCGAGCCAAAGACAAAAAGATCTCTCGCTCTAAAAACTCTTCTTCTCGTTTTCTAGGTCATGAAACCTTCCTCCTTCAATCCACTCGATTCTCCAAGTATGTGTTTCTGATTTGATTGTTTCCTTTTAGTGAATTGCTCAATACTACTCTTGGAATCGTAGCCAAAGACTCACACTTTCTTGGTGGGTTTTTTTTGTTTTGTAGAGGATCAGAAGGGACAAGCCTCAGATCTGGATTACCGGAGCGACGGCCGGAGAAAGAAGAGAGGTATTATACTACGAGAGGTGTTGTGGATACCATTGGTAAAGATTGTTTTGATGGAAACAATGGAGAAGATGTCAAGGACGAGGCTATGTGGCCGAAGCTGTTTATAACGTTATCAAACAAAGAGAAGGAAGAAGATTTCTTGGCTATGAAAGGTTGTAAACCTTCACATAGGCCTAAGAAGAGAGCCAAACTCATCCAACGAAGCTTACTTGTCAGTTCTTCTTTTCTATACTTGTCTTTTTAGAATGTGTGTTGAAGATTCTTCTTTAGTAACAGTTTTGAGAATAATGTTCTTTTGGTTTATTTATATATAGATGGTGAGTCCTGGAACCTGGTTGGCTGATTTGTGTCCAGATAGATATGATGTTAGGGTGAAGAAGAGCTCTAAGAAGGTATGGACTTTTCTCATTTTCTAATCCAGTGATTCTATAGTAGCGATTGAGGTTAAGATTTGTTTTATTTAGGTAAAGAAATGATGTTATGTGTTTTGTGTGTTGCAGAGGCGAGCCAGAGGATTGAAAGCCATGGGAAATTTGGAGACTGATTCAGATTGACAAGTTTTCGTATTGATTCAAGCTAACTTTCGTGGGTTTACTTCTCTGAAAGAAAAAATGTATTTTAGATGAAATGTATTCGGTTGAGCACTTTGAAGTTGAACACAAGGATAAATCATCTTCTTTGTGTCAATGTATGTGCTTTGTTGTAACGTGTAACATGATGATCTATTGCAATCTTATTGTTTCCAGATCATAATCCTATTTTGTCATAACTTGGTCACAGACTCTCAAGTGTGTTAACCAATAATTGTCTGACATACTATATTCTTTTCACTGCAGGAAGCTAAACCACTTGAGAAGCTAAACCACTCTCAACTCTCAAGTGTGTAACCAATAAAGATTTAGCATTTAAAGCTTAAAAAAACAAAAAAATTAAGTCTTGAAATTACACTTCTAGATCAAAATTTTCATCAATTTCATCCAGTTATTTGTTTCTCATTTCGTCTTTATTACAAGTATATAAAATGGTATAAAAAGAATAACAAGACTTCGAATTATGTCATTTGATCATTAGATATTTCACAAATTAAATATGACCTTTTTCATGTATAAGTTTAGTTATACCCTTGTTAAGATATATATATACATGATTAAATGAATGTTCTTCTGCAACATTTGATAAGATAAGCATTGTGTAAAGGAGGAAGCTGTTCTTGTTGTAGCAGAAGGTATAGCTTCTTTCCATCTTTATTTTTAGCTAACTAATTGGAAACTGACTTAGCAGCTTGAAGCATTTCCACTATCAGTGTCTTCACATCCCTGCAAAACACCACCACCACCAATTTAAGAGTTACTCCATCAGTTTTGGATCATTCTTACAGTAAAGGGTATCAGTAGTTTTAACTCTTAAGAGTCTAGTCCGAAACTGGGAACAAATTGCAACATAGAGTCCTTGATCTTACTTTCTGTCTTGTGCGCGTCTTGGGAACGGAACTCGGAGTTTGAAGGTGTTCCCTTGAAGAGTAGCCTTAACGTTGAAACCAAGGCTGTCCAAATCCAGCATCAAGGCGCTCTCCACCTGATATTCAATGAAATTTACTCATTCTATAGTCTGAATGTGATCTATGTTAATATATGTTCATTACTCAAGGTCTATGTTAACCAATATAAAGGTGATGAATTAAATCACTTACAGGTATGGATGTTATATTGTGTACAATGGCTTTGGTATCCTCTTCATGGTCTTTGTTCATGTGAGACTGCCGAAATGAAAGGGAGTTAGTAAACATCCACTGCTATATGTTGACGATTGTACTAGGGATATGATTGTTATACCGTTACAGGCTGTGCATATTGAGCTATGGGATCGACTTTGGCTGCTTGGAACTCCTCTTTGCTGAATTCTGGTAATGGAGATTTCAGAGAGTAAGTAATTTATTAGCGGGATTACGTAAATTGGATCACATAAGATAGGATATAAATAAGATGAAGCAGAAAAGATACCTCCAGATCCTAGAAAAGCAGTTGCAACCCCTGAAACATATCTGACCACTTTCGGTTCGATCCGCATAAAGCTGAAGTCCCCAAAATCAACCTTCAACGTTTCAAGAAGAAAAGGTTCAGTTAACTAATTTATTTGAGAGGTTCTTCACTTTCTGGTCATTACAAGAAAGGGTGTTTACCCAAAAAGCAGTGGGATGCTTGGATAAATAGGCAGATCGAACAGCTGCTTGATCTTTTTCAGAAACCTAAATAATACATAGAAAAACATTCAAGCTTTCTATTTGAATGTAAGAGCATATAAAACAAACAAAGGCGAAATACATACCAACACTGCATCACCATGTACGGTGATCCTCAAACCGGTCCTATCTTCAGGGTCTCTAGCAATTAGCAGTGAGCATTTTGGATTAGCTAAAAGATCCTGCAAATGGCAGAATGAATTATAAGGCCGCTCAAAGTCTTCCAAATTGCAGCAAAACAGAGATGAATTATCATAAGTCCTTGAATAAACAACAAACCTTTGTATGAACTGCCAAGCTACTAACTGCCAGAATTGGTGAACCATCAGCATCACATGCAAAATCAACTATTGACCCTGAAGGATAACCCTCATACTTCTGCACCACATCAAAATTACGGTAAATGAGATAGAATGATGGTAGCTTTTGAAATTACAATGTGTGACATAGTGAACAACAATAATCAGAATCCTAGGACTTGGGTACACACTATATTCAAAGAAGAAAAACTTAATTGCTCTCACCTGAGAAAAAGTGGAAAGCATACCGCAAAGGCTACCATTAAGCACAGTTCGGATTTCTTCGACTGGGGAAAGACGAGCAGCCTTCTCCTGAAAATTAGACGACCACACATATCAATACTTTAAAACTCATACACATCACACTCAGAACATGAATGAATGATTATCAAATCATAAAGATGAATATGTTAAGATAGCATGGTTACAAAAATTGGCACATTAGTTACCTCGTGAGCTTGAATCAATTTAAAAACATCTGTCTCACTGTCAACACTCCCGGAAGACACAGCCTGATTAGTAGAGCAGAAGTATATGACACAAAGTTAGAAGTTTTCAACAGTTGAACTCAAACTCTCAATATAACTAACAAATATGACAAACAAAATCAAAATGATAACACGAAATCAGAGGACAACAAAGGATCACTGACGAACATAACTTTCCCCTTTTCAATCTAATACATAGCATCCTCGTAGAGCTTATATGCACAAAAGTCTGCCATTTTGAATAAAAAGATTCGACCTTTTCTTTCTCTAATGACAGAAACAACTCAACAAGTCGGCGCCAACATTAGAGATCAAGGAGCCACACCCACTACAATCCAAAATCAGATTCATTAATAAAACTTGAATCCTCCAGATAGATACCTGAGAAGAAGACTGAGCTGCTGAGGCCATGGCGAGAGGAGGAAATCGACGGCGGACGGTGGGAAAAGAGACGGCGGAGATGATTGAAGCTCGGTGGTGATTAAGACATGAAGGGAACAAGAATCTAGAAGTGATTAAAGGCGTTGAGAGATGATGGGCCACTACTAGCGACTTCATCTTCTTCTTCCCCCACGAAAACGGAACCTTTCGGATGTTCTTTGTTTTGCTTACACGTCTCTCCTTTCTCTCCGTTGACGACAGACACAACACAATGGTTAACCACAACCCGGTTTGATTTTGTGTCTTTTTTAAAATTTCCCGGTTTATTCTGGTTATTTAAATTTTAATGTCTTCGGTTTACAAACAAACAGACAGATTACATTACAATCAAAAACAAAAAAAAAAAAGCAAAATTACAAAATCAAAGTCGATAATTTAACAGAAGATTCGTCGAAACTGTGCCGGGAAATTAATCGAAATGAGTACGGCGATCGACTCCGGCGCCGGAAACGAAGCAGAGGTACGATCCGAGAGAGGAAGCGAGGCGGCGGAGTTGGAGGAGAGGTATGCAGAAGATAAAATTGAGAACGGTGGCGCGAGGAAGTCTCTCCGGGTTACAAGCAACATATTGCCAGAGATCCGCCGATAGATTCACCGTCGTCTCCACCAATCGACTGTTCAACACCATTTTTATTTGTCTCAAAATTGCTCCCGGGATCGAGTTTTTTGTTTTTTTATATTATTGCAGAGAACTCAGAGTCTCAGAATCTTAAAATTTAGGAAACTTTGCAAAGAGAGCACCCTGTATTTTTACGAAATATTAACTTTTTCCTGAATCAATTTATTCACTACCATAATAACTTAGTGCCTTATTAGTGGTGTGTGTTAGTAACCGTGGTACCCTAGTATCAAATTCACAAGAACAATATTGGTAGGGCTCTTGTCGCTGTTGTATTGGATTTGAATAGATCATCCCAAATGGAATGACTTGTTTACTTACTTATTGGTGTGATTTACTTTAAAACAGATGTAAATGCAGTATTCTGATTTAGCTTTGTAAGACTGTGCTGTTTAATGACTTGTGTTTCAGACATTCAGTATAGAAAACTTGATAGGTTCCAGAAGAAAGAGATGGAGCTATATATATGTCTTCATAATTGAAACTCTTGGAAAAGTAAATATAACCAGAGAGAACACCAAGAAAAGAAAAGGAACAAAAAAAAACTAATCCCAGCCGTTGGATTATATGGTGAAGGTGTTACTCGTTTTGAAGGAAACCTTTGTCTTCTAAATAAGAGATGACTTCTTCAGCCATAGCTACAGGGGAAGGACACTCTCCTTCTTTCTCTTTCAGCTCTATCTGTTATGTTTCACAAAAATATGCATACAAAGTCAGATTAACATATTTCACACACACGCAAGATAGTCTTTTAGTTAGCCATATTCTTGAAGAAGAATCATATATATATTCACATTGATCATACCTCACAATTCAAGGGAGATTCATACGGATCATCTATTCCCGTGAAACCTGAGAAAAAGGGTATGAAGAAAAAAAAGGCACTCTATATAAAGATTCAAATGATATGGAAGCAACTTTCTCTATTCTGTTTGAATGGAAGTTTATGTTATCTCACCTTTGATCTTTCCTGCACGGGCTAGCTTGTATAGGCCTTTAGGGTCTCTTGCTTCACACAATTGTAAAGACATGTTCATGTAAACCTGAAGAGTTTATGCCACAACATGAAACAAATATCATTAACTGAATGGGGGATATAAACTGTAAAGTCTGGTGTCAGATTAGCTTGCCTCGATAAAAGATGAATCCTGCATCATCTCCCTGCAGGCATCACGGTCTTTTCTATATGGTGATATGAGGCTGGCAATGCAGATCAAACCAGCATCCGCAAAGAGTTTTGCTACTTCTCCTGCGTTTCAACATACTGTATAAATGGTTTTCTTTCAATATTAACCAGAACCTATTTCAGCTTTCAGGTGTAAAACAATATGTATAAATCGATGGGGTCCTGGTAATATGTAAGCCTTAATTACTAATACAACCTTCTAAAGTATTAGCATTTCTATGAATGATTTCCTTAGGATTATGACTTTCACAAACCCAATTCAAAATGTAATATGTAACTATTGTACTTACCGACCCTGCGTATATTTTCAACTCTATCCTCTGCCTTGAAACCAAGATCTTTGTTCAAACCATGACGAAGATTGTCCCCATCAAGAATATATGATAGCTTTCCTCGGTTGTTAAGCTCTCTACTCAGCGAGCAAGCTAACGTGCTTTTCCCTGCACAATGTTTCAGGCTAAGAATTTAGAATATAGACAGAGACTTATATGTATGTATAACATAAGAAATTTAGACAGAAACAAGACATCTTAAGTAATCATCACAATGAGGAAGATTTATAAATAACCTGAGCCACTGAGCCCTGTGATCCACACCACACAACCCTTCTGGTTTAACAACTTCTGCCTTTCAGCTTTCCCAATGGGTGATTCTTGCCAAAATATGTTTGTCGAATTCCCAACTGTCGACATTCTCAAAACCCTGTCTGTTAATCTGATCTATCACCAAAATTGTATATATTCAACCTGCAAAGACACGTTCAAACAACATTAAAAGATGACCACTCTTCTCGAATAAATTCCAAAGGTAACAAAGACAAGTTCACAACAAGAGACACTGATTTCTCAATAGAGCAGAATAAAGATTCTTACAATCCAAGCCCCATAATGTTATGACTAGAAAATGTAATTCTTTTCATAAATCAATAGGTTCCTAAATCAGTGTCTCCAGAAGAAAGATCAACAAAACAACTTAAATTCAAATCCTTTTTGACAACCATGATTTATAAATCGGTCACCCTATAATTTACCGCAAGAGAATCAAAGATAAAAAAATAAAGAGAAAAAGATCACAGGAAAGAGGAACAAAATGTGTCCTTTCACATGGCATCAAGAGAATTAATTAATTACCTTGGGAATCAAAATGGGCTCTGATTCTCAAATGACGGAAGAGTTTTGTTGAGCTCGTTCCTGTGTCTGTTTTGGACCTTTTGCTTTTTTTTTCCTTTTCCTCTCGAGTATCTTTGAGGGGGTCATTGTGAGAACCGACATTAATGGAGTGGCAGACAGATGGAGGGAAGAGAATAGGGGGGAGGGGAGGGGAGGGTGATCAGACGTTTAATTGAGCATCAACAAGTGTTTTGCTTTTCACTTAGAGATTGATGAAGCCCATAATGTTAACTGGCTTATCTTATGAAAAGTGAAAGACACGAGAGGGAGAAGCTCAAATGAAAATTTGAGATACTACATTTTAATTCAATGTGTTAAGTAATTAACGATAGAT
This sequence comes from Camelina sativa, assembly GCF_030686135.1. Lineage (NCBI taxonomy): Eukaryota > Viridiplantae > Streptophyta > Magnoliopsida > Brassicales > Brassicaceae > Camelina > Camelina sativa. Next base: position 1,269,949 of record NC_141894.1, read on the forward strand.
GGGAACGTAAAAAAAAAACTATTTACTTATTAAATCTCTGACCTTGTTTCTCTTTCTAAACAATCTCTATAGTAATACTAATCGAAAAGTGCAAATGAAAATATATACTTTATTTTTGAAAATTTTTGACACAACTTTAAAACTTTTATAACAAGATTAGAGTCGGATCATCTGCAGCTCTCCAAACATGTCATCGGGTTTTATTTTTGTCATCTAATTTTTTTTTTTTTAAATCAAGCGGACAATAAGGAAAATTAGGGAATTTTCTAAAAATTGAAACAACAAAATCTTCATCATTTGTTTTTGAATTAGAAAACATATTTAGATTTAATTTGAAATCTTCTACAATCAAATCAAATGTTAACTATTGTTACAAAAATTTCTTACTAAATATAGTAGGAAAGATACTTATTAAAATTTCCTATATTTAATTATACAATTATTGCTTTTCATTTGATTTTTTTTTGGTTCAAAAGACTGTTTTTCTGTTTCTAATGTATTCCATACACACATAATTTACGCATTTTAATAATCAAATATTTTTTGAAAAATATAAGTATAATTGATATGAAAAGAATAACCGTCACCGCTATTATTTTCATTACCCAACAAAACTATATAATACTAAAGTATTAGATTATTTATATATGAAAAAAAAAAACAAAATTACAAAGTCAAATGATCATTTACTAACATTTAAAAATTTAACAATATATTATCAGTTTGTCCAGATACTCAGTGAAACCGTGAGCGTGACTCTGTTTGATGATATCGATTTGAGTAAGAGATTCTTTGCAGTATGGGCTTTGTATAGGATGTTAGTCTTTTTGGGTTCCTGTTTCCCTTCACTGGGTATGAAGTATCCATCATTGGCCATCTGTCATGATAAGTTCATTGACAGAGTTTTTAGAGCTCAAATCGGGTCGAAAGTTTATGGACAACATGAAGCAGCTGTTAGATTGTCGAAGTTTTATTCATATGTCGTGTTGTCTTGTGTTGGGTTTACCTGGGTTGGTCTTTTGTCTTTGGAGTCATGGTATAATGTGAAAGAAGTTGATGCTTTAAGCTCTAAGGTGGTTGAATTCGATGATCGTCTTAATCATGTTGAGGACTTTGTGGGTGAACAAGTCAAGAAGGAAGAACAATTGAAGAAGGTATTCACGGTTGACCATGCTTTGCTAGTGTTCCTTTATGGTACTACAAAAATGTGTAAGGTTTTTCCTTGTACGGCTTAATCACATTATCTTGTAATCGGTGTTGTTTCTTTGTGGGCTGTAATCTTTTGTTTTCGTTTAAAACATTGAAATCTTCCTTTTGTGGTCTGCGTTATCTCGAGTTAGTGACTTGGTATTTGTTATTTAATATAGTATTTTAGTGATCTTACCTTACTCAAATGATCATTTACTAACATTTAAAAATTTAACAATATATTATCAGTTTACATCAGGCAGTGAAATCGATTTGACTGACATTGATCTGAGTATCAAATCGTTTGTTGCGCTTGGAGCTCTTCAGGATTTTAAATTATGTGAGTTCAACTTTTCCATCTGCTTGATGAAGTATGGTTTATTATTGCATGCATATATTCTTATTTTGCTCATTGATAATTTTGTGGCATATTTTTGCTTAATGTTAGTTTTGTTGAGTGATTGTTTTGAAGATTTATGTTAATTACTTAATTTTCGATTATGTTGTTATGAAGACTTTACATAAATAATATGTTAATCATTAAATTTCTGATGTTAAAAATTATCAAAAAAAAAAATTGAAAAATAAGTAAACGAGTTCCACAAATCTTTTAATTTTCTTGTTAGAATTTGCAAACCGGTCAACAGATTAAATTTAGGGGAAATAGGAACCGACATTAATGGAGTGGCAGAGACTTGGTCCCTAAAGACACGTTTAATTGAGCATTTAAGCATCAACTTAGAGATAAATGATGGGCTATAAAGCCCATAATGTTAACTGGCTTATCCGTTTAAGAAGAATAATTTATGGCCTTGAATTGATTTTTTGAATTTTAGGTTTGATATTAGACTTGTCTATTATTTTAAATATCTGTTTGGGTTATTTTCAATCAATTATTTTAAGAGAAAAAGGTAATATAAAAAGCTAAAGCATAACATTTTTTAAAATAGTAAATCCGTGACATTAGGCTATCATGAACAGGATTTTTCTATTGGGGGCACACTGTACGTTTATTAGTTTGTGTTTGACCAAAGAGGGTTAGATCAATTTTGGAAACACTAGAGGCTGATTATACGTTCAAATTAATTTTATTACGAAATTGATATCTTCTTTTGGAAATTGATAGAGAAAGAAATCTTGGTGGAAATCCACGATAAATCAATTTATATTAGCGGAAGCATAAATCATGGGGAATCTTTTTTCCAAAAGATTCTTTCTTGATGGAATCTTGTAATTGTTTTGTGTTTCTTGATTTGTTGCATCCTCTCGTGTCGTCCTCTAATTCTGATTTGAGTATCTAAAAAAACATATGTGCGCAGAATATTTACAATCAAAACTGAATATATTTGTTTGTGTGTGTAATAATAAGTGTATACGTTTTTTTCTCCACTAAGTGTATACGTCTTTTTTGTCACTACTCACGAAAGTGTATACGCTATATATGTGTAGGTAATGGAATAGAATAAGTTAATAACACGTAAAGATCTTATGACATGCAAGATTCATTTGTGATCGTATATATTCATTTTTTCCTAGAACCTTTTTACTAAAACTTGTGAAACTATAAGATAAAACTTCAAAATATACTATGAAAGTATAAGATACTAACTAATTCGGAATGTTATATTTGTGTTAAATATTATCATATAATTTACTAATGATATAGAGAGACTTTAATTTATTGGTTTCTAAAAGGAAGTACGTATGGTATAAATAGTCATTTTATTTGGTTTTTATTAATATTTTTACTCAAATTAAATAAATAATCTTACAAATGAAAAAATGACATAGTGTGATACAGTTAGATTTTATTTTACAAACTATCTCTTTTATCTATGTAATATGTATGTCAATGCATGTCATGATCCTGTGAATAAAATTTTAATTTTTCGTATTCTTGAAGTGATCTCTGTGGAATGAAAAGAATATAATATTATTCTGCTTAATTACTCTCCAGATTATTTTCATTAATGAATATTCCAAAGCATTCATGGAGGACATGTGCAATTTTTATAAACTAGTTTTTTTTTTTTTTTTTTAATTGTGTCTGAAAACTTTCCTACAGAGAAACATACTATTCTGAATACTCAAAAATCAGAATCAATTATGGGTATGTCTTTATTTAATTATTATATTCATATTCCTTATATAAATTCTCTTTTTGTTAAGAGAACAAAAAAAAACAAAAATTCTCATTCTCATATACCTCAGCACATCAAGACGAAGTGTATACGTATCTCTCTATATAAATACAATTGCAATAACATAAGCAAGAATCACACTTGTTTCCAACTGTTTTGATATTAGAGTCTCTGATCAAAATAAACAAAAAAATTAAGAAGACAAAAGAAAGCCATGAATGCTTTGGCAGCAACCAACAGAAACTTCAAGCTAGCTTCTAGGCTTCTTGGTTTAGACTCAAAGCTCGAGAAAAGTCTTCTCATCCCCTTCAGAGAGATCAAGGTTCGAGACTCTTTCCTCTGTTTCTCATGTCCATACTATAAAAGATCAGCGGAACCGATCCGGTTCAAGATCTTTATACCGGAAGTAACCAATTATTGTAGGTAGAATGTACCATACCGAAGGACGATGGAACTCTTGCATCATTTGTTGGATTCAGAGTTCAACACGACAATGCAAGAGGTCCCATGAAAGGTGGAATCAGATATCATCCTGAGGTTTGTTTTACTCTCTTCTTCTTTTTTTTGTCATCAAACCTAACCAAATTCAATATTGGCATGGAGTATAAACCAGATTTCGGTTATCGACAGGTTGAACCGGATGAAGTAAATGCTTTGGCTCAACTTATGACATGGAAAACAGCAGTGGCTAAGATACCTTACGGAGGAGCCAAAGGAGGAATAGGTTGTGACCCGAGCGAGCTAAGCATCTCGGAGCTCGAACGTTTGACTCGTGTTTTCACTCAAAAGATTCACGATCTCATCGGGATTCATACCGCAAGAGAATCAAAGATAAAAAAAGATAAAAGATCACAGGAAAGAGGAACAAAATGGGTCCTTTCACATGGCATCAAGAGAATAATTTAATTACCTTGGGAATCAAAATGTGCTCTGATTCTCAAATGAAGGGAAGAGTTTTGTTGAGCTCGTTCCTGTGTGTGTTTCGGACCTTTTGCTTTTTTACCTTTTCCTCTCGAGTATCTTGGGGTCATTGTGAGTTGGAGAATAGGAACCAACATTAATGGAGTGGCAGACAGATGGAGAGAATAGAACAATGGGGGAGGGTGATCAGTGATGGTAATGGTAATGATAATGGTAATAGAACAATGGGGGAGGGTGAACAATAGGGACTTTTAGTCCCTAAAGACACGTTTAATCGAGCATTTAAGCATCAACAAGTGTTTTGCTTTTCACTTAGAGATTGATGATGGGCTACAAAGCCCATAATGTTAACTGGCTAATCCTTTTAAGAAGGATAATTTATGGCCTTGAATTGATTTGATCAGTGTGGTAATGAATAAGAAACGTTATTAACATCAACTAAATCATTATTAACACCAAAATTTTATTAAGGCAGATGAAAAGTGAAAGAGACGAGACAAAGCGAGAGAAGCTCAAAAGAATATTGGAGATACTACATTTATCAATGTGTTAAGTAATTAGTGTGTTAAGTAACACAATGAATAAATAGTGTTAAGTAATTAACAAAGATGGGAAGAAAAAAAAAGTATTTACTTATTAAATCTCTGACCGTGTCTCTCTTTCTAAACAATCTCAATAATACTAATCGAAAAATATAAATGAAAATATATATTTATTTTTGCAATTTTTTGACACAATTTTAAAACTTTTATAACAAGATTAGAGTCGGATCATCTGCAGCTCTCCAAACATGTCATTGGATTTTATTTTCGTCATCTAATTTTATTTATTTTTTAAAAATCAAGCGGCCAATAAAGAAAATTAGGAAATTTTCTAAAAATTGAAACAACAAAATCTTCATCATTTGTTTTTGAATTAGAAAACATATTTGCTTTTAATTTGGAATCTTATATCAATCAAATCAAATCTTAACTATTGTTACAAAAATTTCTTACTAAATATAGTAGGAAAGATCCTTATTTAAATTTCCTATATTTAGTTATACAATTATTGATTTTTATTCTATTTTTTTTTGTTCAAAATACTGTTTTTTCCATTTCTAATGTATTCCATACACACATAATTTACGTATATTAATAATCAAAGTTTTTTTGAAAAATATAAGTATAATTGATATGAAAAGAATAACTGTCACCACTTTTATTTTCATTACCCAACAAAACTATATAATACTTTATTTATATATGAAAAAAAAACAAAATTACAAAGTCAAATGATTTTTTACTAACATTTAAAATTTAACAATATATTATCAGTTTACATCCGGCAATGAAATCGATTTGACTGACATTGATTTAACTGTGAAAGCTTTTGTTGTCTTGGAGCTCTTCAGGATTTTAAATTATGTGGGTTCAACTTTTCCATCTGTTTGATGAAGTATGGTTTATTATTGCATGCATATGTTCTTATTTTGCTCATTGATAATTTTGTGGCATATTTTTGTTTGATGTTAGTTTTGTTGAGTGATTGTTTTGAAGATTTATGTTAATTACTTAATGTTCAATTATGTAAGATCTTTACATAAGATAATGTGTTAATCATTCAATTTTTGATGTTAAAAATTATCAAAACAAAATGCAAAATAAGTAAACGAATTCCACAAATCTTTTAATTTTCTTGTTAGAATTTGCCAACTGGTCAACACTCAACAGATTAAATTTAGGGAAAAAAGGAACCGACATTAATGGAGTGGCAGAGACTTGGTCCCTAAAGACACGTTTAATTGAGCATTTAAGCATCAACTTAGAGATTAATGATGGGCTATAATTTATCATTGAAGGTGCTAATCACCCAACTGATCCTGAGGCTGATGAGGTTAGAAAATCTGATTCTTTGTTTTTTGCTCTTTCTTCTTCTTAAACTGAGCATTAACAGAGACTCTATATCATTGTCTCTGCAGATCTTGAGGAGGAAAGGTGTTGTAATCCTCCCAGATATATACGCAAACTCGGGAGGAGTCACTGTAAGTTACTTCGAGTGGGTTCAGGTAAGACTCTAATCAAGAATGTATCTCTGAAGCCAGTCGATCAAAAAAACTGATTCGTATAATATCTATCTGTGTGAAGAATATACAAGGATTCATGTGGAATGAAGAAAAGGTGAACAAGGAGCTAAAGACATACATGACTAGAGGATTCAAAGACTTGAAAGAGATGTGTACGACTCACTCATGTGATCTCCGTATGGGAGCTTTCACCCTTGGTATTAACCGAGTCGCTCAAGCTACAACTATCAGAGGCTGGGGTTCTTGATAAATCCCCATGGAAGCTCAAGACAAGATTTCAGATTATACTTCAATATTGTTTCACTTGAATCTACTCTAGAGTAATAATTAAGTGCTAATGGCGGTGTAAGCCTTTTCTAAATTTCTATCAAGCTGAGCTAATCAATGCATTTTTTTAAGCCATAGATTAAAAACCGAAGTCTTGAAAATTGAGAATCTGGGAAAACGATAGTCATACTCATACATAAAAGAAAGGGTACAAGTCTGTTGGATAAGGCTAGTAAAGCAGGAGAAGAATCTATCCTCTTCCTCGGCCTCTAAAGCTTCCACGAGGGCCGCCTCGTGATGGAAAACCTCTACCTCTTGGAGGGCCTCTACCTCTTGGAGCACCTCTACCACGGAAACTTCCTCTACCACCGTCACCTCTTCCACGACCTCCACGTCCACCTGTTGACTGACCCCTGGAAAAACAAAGACATACCATTAAATGGAGTTTGCTACAATTAACATCTTTCAAACTAATAGTGTATCTAGCTCACTACTGTTACTTCAAGTTCAGAAAAAGAGACATAATTTGACAAATGTGTTATAAAGTGAGACTTACTTAGGCTGAGGAAGGAATCGAGAGAGAGGCAAAAGCTTGTAAGGGTCGATGAAGAACTTGTCACCAGGAGAATACGAGGTGGCTACAATACCTTCCATCATTTTGATAGAAAACAACTGAAGAAGAAGAAACAAAACAGAATTAATGACTGAATGTATCCTCTTGTTTGCTTATATGAGGAACAAGAAGACAACAGAAACAGAGAGACAACTTACAGATTCATTAATAGGCCCAAAGATTTCATCAACTTTCCCAATCTGAGTCTTGTTCTCTAGGTAGATCGGAGCATTGAAATAAGGAATCTTCTCATTTGAGAGTTTAGTCACAGCATCTCCCTCGCAAGCATGAACGAATGTTGCGACCTCTGAAACCAAAGAACGAAACCTCATTATCACAAACGAATCAAGAAGAAACGTCTTCACAAGCATTTATACATCACTTTGCATTACAACCATAAACTCAACTCAAAACTGAAACTAAACGATAACAACAATACAACAACCAAATCAGTCAAAAGCATCATACTTCTCAACATGAAAACAACAAGACTAGCTCAAGGGGAACAAAGTAGCATGATAAAGATTCGTCAATGAAAAAACATTTTGTTACTTGTACTTTTACTACTACACATTCAAGAAACGGCTCATTCAATTCAAAACTCCGATGACAAATGATACATATTTACTAAGTAAAAAGCTATGTCAAGTATAGAAACGAACCAACGACTTCCGCAGGAGGACCTTCGTCTCTCTGACCACCAAAGCGACCACCACCACCACCACCAAAGCGACCTCCTCCTCCACCAAATCGTCCTCCTCCTCCACCGAATCTACCGCCACCGCCGCCGTCACGTCCTCCCCTACCCCTGAAACCTCCTCCGCCGCGCATCGGTGGTCTCATCTTCTCTCTTTCCTTAAATTCCGCAAAGACTGCGTTTTTTTTTTTTTGCTCTCTGCCTCTTCACTCCAGTGTAAAGGTTTTAGGGTTTATGTGAGAGTGACGACGCCCAAATGGGTTGCAGGGTGTGGGTATTTAGGGTTTTCTGGTAGTCGCTCGACCGGGTTTGGGTAGTTAAACCGGAAATCAATCTAACATTAAATCAAACCGGTTCATCTCTGACCGTTCAAAATCTACTCTGTTCAATTTGCGTTCATAAATTGACATATATGTTTTTCATACTACAAGAAGATAACAAAATTATTAGCTGTAAAAAAAAAATAATAATAATAATCATTCGATTTGGACAACCAACCATAAAATTATCCTTTTAATTTAATGTTTAGTTGAAAAAAAAAACAACACTAAATTTCTCTTGACTTTGACTTCTGTTTTTCCATCTATTAGAAAGAGATTTAGTCGCTGGGCTAACTCCTTGAATAGGTTTGTTGCGTTTCTCTTTTCTGTTCCATATGCGACCATTCACTATGGACAGATTCAAGGAGCTGCTAGAATTTCCAAGTTTTTTGGATTCGTTGTATTGACTAATGAATTGTTATTTTTATTTACATCAATTAAAATATGATACAAAATTAACATCGCTTTAAAATTGATACATTTATATTTGTTTGCATCACATCAAAAAATTGATACAAATATATTAATTCACATCAATTATTGATAAATGATACAAAATATGTGGTTTAACATCGATTCAAATAAGATGATAGAAATTTCTATTAGTTTGCATCATTTTAAAAAATATTGATATAAAAAACTATGAATTCTCATCAATTAATTAATTGATGAATTGTTATTTTTATGAATTAAAATATGATACAAAATTAACATCGCTTTAAAAGTGATACATTTATATTTGTTTGCATCACATCAAAAAATTGATACAAAGATATTAATTCACATCAATTATTGATAAATGATATAAAATATGTGGTTTAACATCAATTCTTATAATTGATATTATTATTCAAACATTTGACATCGATTCAAATAAGATGATACAAATTTATATTAGATTGCATCATTCCAAAATATTGATTCAAAAAACTATGAATTATCATCAATTAATTAATTGATGAATTTTTAATTTTATTTACCTCAATTAAAATATGATACAAAATTAACATAGCTTTAAAAATGATACATTTATATTTTTTTGCATCACATCAAATTAAATAAATTGATACAAAGATATTAATTCACATCAGTTATTTAATTGGTGTATATACTAACTTTATTCACATCACTTACAAAATGATACAAAATTAACATTAATTAATTAAATGTTATATTTTTATTAATATATTCTATTTTTTCTTAATGAATATGAATAATTTACAAACTATTTTATTCTAATTAAAAAAAGAAAATCAGATTGTCAACGACTAAAATCAATTTTGTGAATTAGTTTTTAAAAATATTATTAAAAATTCATGTCGTAAAAAAATTCTGAAATTTAAAATCTCACAAGTATGTAAAAAAGATAAATAATTAATTTATATATCCAAAGATCTTCTCCATGTAAAAAAAAACAAAAAAATCTTAACTATAAATAAAAAAAAAAATATATAAATTTGGTTTTATATTCAAGAAAACTGTTTCCACAACTCAATCTACTACTTAACCAACCACAATATATGTAACTACTCAAATCAAACTAAACAAGTTTTTTTTTTAGTATAAAAGTTTTAGAGTGATCAACAAGATCATAAAACTATTATCCTTGTAAGAAATTAGACGAGACATCGAGCGTTACAAGAGAGCTTATACGTAGAACCGATTTCAGAATACTTGAACTCACTGAGCCAGAGGGGGCAAGAGAGTTTAGATTCAGGTCTATCACTTCTCTGGTAGGGGAACGAGTGTTGCATCTGACGAGTTCCCATTTGCAGCAATCTGAGTTTGGCCTCCATGTCTCTAAACCTTCCAAGGTGATTGTTTTTCTTGAGTGGTTCTTGATGTTCTGAGAGAAGACATGGATTCAGCATTATTCTCATAGGTATTGTCTGTTGCCGCTCACAGGTTCTACTGTATGCTGTCTTGTTTCATATTTATAACAAGTCCAAGAAGTGATTATTGCTACACGACTTAGATCCGAACAATGTTTTTTCTTCATAGTGATTGTGATGTGTAGTCTTTTTGAAGAAAGCACTAAATATAAAAATAGTTGACTTTTAAGTCTGCATTTACACAAATAAAGAGTTGAATATTCCATCATGTTGACTATACGTTGACTCCACAACATGTAATTGATTTGGGGGGGATTTAGTGATTTAAAGACTAAATGAAAACGATGCTTTCATATATCTGACTTATCTTAAATTTTGAAATGTTATTTCTGTTCGTTCGATTCTAACAAATAACATTTGACGTACTGGCAAACCAATTTCTACATATTAATTAAAATCTAGATTATTTGATTTTAAAATCCAAACTTGGAAGCATAAAGGCTTTAGACCAAAAGATGAGAAAGGCTTCGTAGAGATGATGTATGTTCATTATAACAAATATGTTGCTTCCTCCTGATTTGTAACTGGAATCAGGTATAAAGCAATAAGCCAAAAGAAACTGCATAATCAATTCTACTAATAAATGCTTCTCTTCTACTCATTTTTTTTTTATTTTTTTTTGTGTTCTGTTTCGTTCTATCTTGTACTTACATACATAGAGACAAATTTCATTTCATTCAGTCACACAAAGTATTATTGTTAAAATATTTCAAATTGGAAATGGAGATAGCTAGATCTAACATATATAGTACATAGACAAATCCTCTCTTGTCACCTGGTTTTGAATTGTAATTAGCACATGATTCAAAAAATGTATATATGCAGTGGTCACAATATAGCTAGTTAAATTAATTTGAATACCATTTATGCAGTGGACACCGGATTCTTTGAGACCGTCGGACCAAGGAGAAGTAGTGCGGCAGTCGAAGGAGCTGACTTGGAGAGCGCCACGACGGAGCAGCTCAAGGCACACGGTGGAGCCAACTAAACCGAACCCACCCGTCACAGCTACAACTTTGCCTTGTATTTCCTCTGTTCTCTTCGTCTTTCATCTCCATATTTTGCCTTTTTGGTTATGGCTAGTTCAATTTTGATCGTTCTAATATGGTCAACGGGAGTTCAATATATATCAATTGGTCGCTTCAGGTAAAAAAAACTCTTTATATATATGTATTAGCAGAACTTTTGCTGGATCCAGGTTTAGATGGGACATAATTTTTAATAATATAGATAAATTTAAGAGTTACGTAAAAGAAAGTTTTAGTATTGGCATAATTATATAATTCTTGAATGTGTCAAACCATTATCATCATATATAAGAAAACTGCTGGCATATATAGAATTTCAACCAAGTTTGTGAATCGTATGAGGATATGAGAGACATTGTGTTGTGAAAGTAACCCCTAAATGAATGTGCTTAGCTGTTACTAAGATGTAGATGTATTTTGGGGCTGCTATATATTCTACCGTAGAATTTATTCTAATACGTGTCTAAATGATCCCGCAATAATGCAGGAAAGAAAAAAAAACACAAACTCCAGCTGCACTAACAAGCCTTGGCAGTCATTTTTACCAAGAAATCTCTTCTCACGTCCACTTTTGGAAGACATAAAAAACTATATTTCTTTTTTTTAATAAAATGTAAAGTTTTACATCAATTTGTAATAAAATATTTGCTTCAAAGTAACAAAAAAATAAAAAGTTACCACCTCAAACATCGGCTAGTAATAGAACGATGACCGACTTGTTCTAACCTTGCAAGTATAATTCCACTTCAACCACGACGCCGCTTGGAATATTTGCATAGTGTCAAGAAAAATACTCTATATATAGGCCGTTGATGCTAAATGGGCCGTTGATGCCTATTTTATCTGTGTGAATTTACCACGACGATACAGAAAAGCCGAATGTAAACGATGATTCACTAATTACGACAAAAGGAAAAAACGATGATTCACCAATTAGTTGTGTGCAAGTAATTACGAAGATGATGATCTTTCGAGAGATATACGAAAGAGAGAAGTAATGGAATTATAGTCTCCACGTGGATTTACGAGACCGCAGTCATGAACCGTCCAGAAAAATTACATATACTAATCTTTTATTATATAAAATTACTATGATGGTTGTGATATCAGTATTAATCAACAGGGACGAGGACGAGCTAATTAAAACGACTTGCGCAAACGATTTTGCAAATTCTTTCGTTCCATGTTTCTTAAAAATGTACTTAACATTAAAAAAAATATATTACCTATATTCGTACTCAACATGCGTGTCCATATATAATCTCGGAAAATTCTGAAAAGCTATTAAAATAGTTCGATAAGATTTTTTTGATGAAGAGAGAATCGGAAAAAGAGAAATTGAACCATATGTAATTGTAAAATAGTTACCTCATAACCGAAATGCAAAAAAATAGAAACAAACTAATTCAGTATTTATCGTCAAAAAAAAAAACTAATTCAGTATTTTTTGGTGTGTAAATTTTTGTCGTTTAGCACTTGTTTGTAAAAGGAAAAAAAAGGTTAAAAGCTACGATTGTAATTATTTTCAAGTACAATGCAAAGATGCTCTTTCCGTCTAACTATACTTTACAACTGTTTTCAAGTACAACTGTACGATGCACCGGTAACTGAGACAACTGTACTACGCAACTCCAACTTTATACTAGTACTTTGTCCGATGTTTTATTCCAACTAATAGGAATTCTAACCAAGATAGATAAATCAGTTGTTACATGAAAAACCTACGGCTCCAGCAAACATCCCAACACCCGAAAACAACAAATACGCATAAAATTTGGCAATCTTGGCAGCTGCTGCGTCTTGAGCATATGATTTGGGAACAAAAGGAACACCAAAAGCTCTCGCACTTTTTTCATCAATCCACTTGGCCCAGGAGGGAAATTTGGCACCAAGAGTAGAATTTTATTTACATCAGTTAAAATATGATACAAAATTAACATCGCTTTAAAATTGATTCATTTATATTTGTTTGCATCACATCAAAAAATTGATACAAAGATATTAATTCACATCAATTATTGATAAATGATACAAAATATGTGGTTTAGCATCAATTCTTATAATTGATATTATTATTCAAACATTTGACATCGATTCAAATAATATGATACATATTTCTATTAGTTTGCATCATTTCAAAAATATTGATACCAAAAACTATGAATTCTCATCAATTAATTAATTGATGAATTTTTAATTTTATTTGCATCAATTAAAATATGATAAAAAATTAACATCGCTCTAAAATGGTACATTTATGTTTGTTTGCATCACATCAAAAAATTGATACAAAGATATTAATTCACATCAATTATTGCTAAATGATACAAAATATGTTGTTTAACATCAATTCTTATAATTGATATTATTATTCAAACACTTGACATCAATTCAAATAAGATGATACAAATTTATACTAGTTTGCATCATTTCAAAAATATTGATACAAAAAAACTATGAATTCTCATCAATTAATTAATTGATGATTTTTTAATTTTATTCACATCAATTAAAATATGATACAAAATTAACATAGCTTTAAAAATGATACATTTATACATTTATATTTGTTTCCATCACATCAAAAAATTGATACAAAGATATTAATTCACATCAGTTATTTAATTGATGTATATACTAACTTTATTCACATCACTTACAAAATGATACATATATTAACATTATTTAATTAAATGTTATATTTTTATTCACATATCCTATTTTATTTTTTTTTAAATGAATATGAATAATTTACAAACTATTTAATTCTAATTAAAAAAAAAATCAGATTGTCAACGACTAAAACCAATTTTGTGAATTAGTTTTTTTAAATATTATTAAAATTCATGCCGTAAAAAATTTTGCAACTTAAAATCTCACAAGTATTTAAAAATGATAAATAAATAATTTATATATCCAAAGATCTTATCCTTGTCAAAAAATACTTAACTATAAATAAATAAATAATTATATTTGGCTTTATATTTTGAAAAAATTGTTTCCACAACTCAATCTACTATTTAACCAACCACGATATATGTAACTACTCAAATCAAACTAAAAAAGTTTATCTTTTTGTATAAAAATTTCAGAGTGATCAACAAGATCATAAAACTATTCTCCTTGTAAGAAATTAGACGAGACATTAAGCGTTACCAGAGAGCTTATACGCAGAACCGGTCTCAAAACGTTTGAACTCACTGAGCCAGAGGAAAAGAGAGTGTAGATTCAGGTCTATCACTTCTCTGGTAGGGGAACGAGTGTATCACTTCTCTGGCAGCAATCTGAGTTTGGCCTCTATGTCTCTAAACCTTCCAAGGTGACTGTTGGTGTGGAGTGGTTCTTGATGTTCTGAGTCAGCAAGTTCTTGAACTCAAGAAGGGATTGTATTTGGTCTTGTGGGAAAGAGAAAGATATTTGTGGACTGAAGAAGGCGAAGAACAAGAGGACACAAGAGAGAAGACATGGATTCAGCATTATTCTTAGAGGTATTGTCTGTTGCCGCTCACAGGTTCTTCTGTATGTGTCTTGTTTCCAAGAAGTGATCATTGCTACACGATTTAAATCCGAACAATGTTTTCTTCATAGACATAGTGACTGTGATGTGTTGTCTTTTTTAAGAAGGCACTATATATAAAAATAGTTGACTTCTAAGATATTGCTTTCTGTCTGCATTCACACAAATAAATAGGGTTAGAATATTCCATCATGTTGACTAGTACGTTGACTCCACAACAATTTATTGATTCCTACCAAAAAATAAAACAACATTTTATTGATTTGGAGATTCAGTGATTTATGAAGACGACTAAATGAAAACGATGCTTTGATGTATCTTCTTAAGATTTGAAATGGTATTTCTATTCGTTCGATTCTTACAAATAACATTTGAAGTAATGGCAAACCAATTTCTACATACTAATTAAAACCTAGATTATTTGATTTTAAAATACAAACTTGGAAGCAGACAGAAAGGCTTTAGACCAAAAGATGAGAAAGGCTTCTTAGAGATGTTTTACTAATCATTTCTACAATATCCCAAAATATACTTCCAATTTCAGAAACACAACTTTACACTATATATTAATTATTAATTATACACACCAAACAATTTAATGTATCACCACAAATAAAATAAAATAAAATAAACATACAAATTAGTTAACAGATTTTAATTATATTCAAAATAATAAACTTTTTAAGTTATACTCAAATTATAACTAAAATTTATTATAATTTTGTTAAATAGTCATTAAATAATTACAAAATAAATTCTCTTTGTAATAAATATAAAAGTTCAAAACTTAAAAATTATAAAACATTAGACCCCCCGTGTACCACGGGTTCGAACTTAGTAATGTTCATTATAACAAACATGTTGCTTCACGGCGGAGCAGCTCAAGGCACACGGTGGAGCCAACTAAACCGAACCCACCCGTCACAGCTACAACTTTGCCTTGTATTCCTCTGTTCTCTTCGTCTTTCCATCTCCATATTTTGCCTTTTTGGTTATGGCTAGTTCAATTTCGATCGTTCTAATATGGTCAACGGGAGTTCAATAGATATATTAATTGGTTGCTTCAGGTATGATGTAAATTAAATATTGATATATGCACGACAGCACGAGAACCTCGTTGTCGTTTGAAGCACGTGTCTATGCCAGCTGGTCACGTAGACGTAGCGTTGGTTGATAATGATCACGACGAGAAATTTAACATGTTCATTTGTAAGTCCTAATCCGCAAATTAATTAATAAGCTTCTTGTTAAATACTACTACGTACTATAACTCTTACCTAAATCAATCTCCTTTCTTGTCAATACTAAGCAATATGAATCGTTCAGTGACGCATCGATGAAAATAGTACAACAAACATGCAACTACTATATTGATCTCTATGTCTTCGCAAAATTGTTTACGCTTGTTGAAATCCAAGAATAATGGACAAGCGGTGAAAAGACACTGCCCAAATATTTTTAGAGTTTTTACAAGTTTTTCTGATTATGATTCGATAAGATGCTATAAGCATTCTCCAACGGCCAACCAACCAGACTGCTCAGCAAAAAAAAAAAAAATACCTCTCCAGTTATTCTACTAAACTATTATTGCTCTAGGTATGCATGCATTAGCCTATTATTCACAAATATTATTTATATCAAAAATATAAATAAAGAAAATGGAAGCATAAAGAGAAAGCTAAAGAATATTAAATGGAATCAAATCAAGTCAGAGAAGCGAATTTTAGTTATATTTTGTCAGAAAATGGAATATTAAATGGAATAATGTGCTAATTAGTACATTTTTTGAATCATACAAAGGGGAATTGCTTTAGCACACAAAGGCGGTATAGAATATTTGAGATTTTGTTGTGTTTCTGACAAAATCGTAGCTTGATTTGAAGGTAATTTGTTTTATCACATTTCCATCGCTTTCTTAATTTTGGTACCAATCGATATTGTATCTTCTGATGGGAGATGACAATAGATTGTAGTTTTGTAGATCATTAACACATTGGTATTTACTTTTTTGATGAAATCAATTATAGATCATTCGTAGGAAGCTTGTTTGTTATCTTTATATCTAATGTGGGATTCTATATATATTTTGTTTTAGGCTTGTTGTTCTTGACTTTGTAATTTACACAATGGAAGTGGGGTTTCTTTGGTCTCTGCATCTGTGTAAAACTTTGTATAAAGCAAATTCTATACCGCCTTTAGCAAATGAACCGGAAATCAATCTAACATTAAATCAAACCGGTTCATCTCTGACCGTTAAAACTCAACAGTTGGATTCTTCTCATGTTTGACCCTTCCAGTTGGCTTCATAGGCCACAAAGTGATTATCACTAATAAATAGATTTTTTTCATAAACCATGAGTAAATCAACTCAATAATACAATGGGCCTCAAGTGATATTGTTTTAGCCCAATAAGAGAGAACAATTTGTTGTTTAGATGCCGACAAGTCGGATCATGACGTTGGATAATGAAGTCTTGTATGCTCTTACATTCTTTCGTTCTACTTCCATAAATGGGATCTTCAAGTTTAGATCGGAAGAGTTGGTTGGTCTTTTTTCGAGTTGACATCATCAACTTGTGGTGCTAACTGCTAAGACACGCGGACGCGGTGCCATTATGAGAAACAAGATTTATAAGTTCGCAACACTCTTCATCATAGTACTAAAATTTTGAGAAGAAACAGAGAAGATTTTTTTTGCTTTTCCCACTGTATACACAGGTAAAAATAATAAAGCTATACCTGTTTCTCTTCATGATCTCACTTCATAGACTAGCTAACCAGTAACCACATACATTAACGAAGCGGCGGCTGCAAGAATATTACTCCATGTGTTGGTCAGCAAACTGTTCGACCATAGCATAATGATGTAACGTACATATTCTTCTCCCATTTTTCCTGAAACCATAGGTGCAGATCCAAGTGAAGTATATATATATATATATATAGAGAAACAATAAAATGGAGAAAGAATTCAAAAAAGTTTAGTTACAACAACATGCACGCTCCTTTTGTTATGTACTAGGCACACACCTTGATATAGGAGCTTGGAAAAGCGGAAGTGCGTAAAGTCTCTTGTCTTCCATCGGTTATTTTACGTCTAGGTAAACTCAATATAAAAGCTGCTTGATCAGCTGTTGCAGCCATTGATGTTATCCCGTATCCACTCTCCCACCTTCGATTTATATCTTCACTTGGGTAAATAATGTCAAGCTCCACCTCCTATATAAACATCATCAGTTATGATACATTATAGTATACTAGCTCCAAGAAACAAACTGAAATGTTGACAAGCCTCGGGTTAATTAAGGGATCGGAACCTGTTTAGAATAGCCTGAGTTCCTTGACATTACTACACCCCAACGAGTTCCAGCAGTTGCCATGGAGGTTACATGAAAACCTTCTTTCCACTTCTTATCCATCCACTTTAAAGGAATTGAGTCACTGACTTTGTATGATTGCTGGGTGTAAAGAGTTCCTATAGCATTCCATGAAGTTGAAGTTTTAAGTAAAAAACATATTCATCATGACCCAATATGTTTCAAATAAGTAAAGACAAATACCAACCTTTTGACATAACTACCAACGAGCTCCCATTATCTGCACCAGCTATGGAACTGATATGGTACTTGTCCTCCCATTGTTTCATAATCCAACGCTGCCAAAAATCATTTAAAAAAACAAAAAACAAATAGTGAGTACATAGCCGGCCATCCATATGATATGGGTAATGGACATATAGTAGTAACCTTGGGGAGGAAGGCAGAGGAAATATGATAAACTTGAGAAGTGAAACCCGTGCCAGAATCGACGATGCAAGCCCATAGATTATTAGCTCCTGATGCTACACAGCTTATGAAAAGGCCATCCTTGTTAGCTTTCTCTACATGCTGGTGCAACTTTGGAATTTTTAATGTTGCGATGATATCTATAAGAGCAAACAAACGCAAAAAAAAAAAACCTTGATGATCAATACTCAAGAAATTAAAGAGTGATGATAAAAACATTCACTTTCAAACCTCTGTTTCATTGGACGACGTTGATTAAAGACTGAAATCCATTGGAACGAAGGACTAGTGCCGCCGATTCGTAAACCACTCAAACCCGAACAAAGTCTACTTGTTAGGTCTTTCTCTCTGCGTAATCAAAAAAAAAAAAAACTTTGGAAAAAGTTTGATCATGCTTCAATTGAATCTCTCGTGTAGCTTAATATAGAGAATTACGTACTTTTTGTTCTCAGGGAAGCCGACATCACGTCCGCCACCACCAGATCTTCCGCTCCTCACCGGAGGTCTCATTACACAAAGACTGCGTTTTTCCTCTGTCTCTTCGTGTGGTCGAGAACGTTTTACTAGGGTTTTGATTGCGTATAAAGATGGGTTAGAGCTTAACCGTTCGATCGGATTCGGTTTATTGAACAGGGGATTAGTCTAAACCCTCTAAATATATAACATAAACCGGTTTATCTCCGTAGGAAAAACTCTGTTAGATTCTTGATTAATGATGGAACTTAACTTCACCCTCTATGATTGGCCAGAGATCGTGAAATCGTTCTTGATTGATCAAACACCCGAGAGCTTCTTTGGTTTGGGGAATGTGAGAGAAAGAGCTAAAATCAAGCAAAACAACTCTGGAAACCACAAGCACTGGGGATCTACAGTCATGTTGGGTGGAGCACGTACCCCATGCTAAGTTAAAAGAAATTTCAGTTGACCATTGTTTGTTATAGTCTCCTAGCTCTTTTGGCTATAGTGTGCCCCGCGTAACCCAAGAAAGTGTCAAGATCGATCCTTCACCTGGTTAGATTAGTGTTTTCCAGTTTTGCTCTATTTGTTTTTGGTTTGCTATCTCCCATGTATTTTTATCTTTTTAATGTCTTTCCAACATGTTTTTTAAAAACTTTATTCTGATTGGGTGCATTATTGTTTATTTATATATCCAATTCTATTTTAACTCTTAAAAGAATTTAAATCATCATTTTTATTATCGTGAAAATTACATTTGAATTTATGGTACAATTAGTAACTTAGTAAAAATTTGTTATCTACCTTGTAATTCATTTCATATTTTAGTGTTTAAATAATTAAATTTGTCTGATATATTTTAGATATGAATTCAAATAATAATTTTTATATATAAATAATAAATTACATGTTTATTGTGATTTGTAATTGAAAAATTTTGAAATTACATTTTCTAAATATATGGAGCGCGTTCAAATGTACTATCGACGATTATTTGTAAATATTTGGTACTAACTTAGCTGAATAGTGGGTCTCTTTACGTAATTTAGGAATGGTATTTTGTAGTTTTAGCACTTATTTCCTCCTCTTTCTCTAAACTTCTCTCCAAGACAAAAATTATTTCTTTTTCTCTACCCTAAGTTTTACACATGGGGAAATATAGACAATTATTGTAGGTTTGAAATAAGCATATATGTGAATTTATGGGGATTTTTGATATCGACTACACATGGGGAAATATTAAGCAATCCAATCTCCAATTATTGTAGGTTTGAAATAAGACACAGATGGAAGATTCTTAATGGACAAACACTACAATCTCAAATTGAAAGATATAGTGTGTGTGCATAAAGAGTTACAAAAATAAAAATAAACGCCTCAATAAGGAAAATATTTCATAAGCAAGAAACAGAGGACACGTAAGCAGTTTTAGATTACAAAATAAAAATTAGGTTTATAAAGAAATCGAAACTCTTTTTCTCTAGATGATTATTGTAACAAAAATCGATAGTAAAGGAACTACTAATTAAAGGATTATATATGATAATAACAAAATTTCGAGGTAGAAAAAAAGGCTTGGTGGAGATTTGTAAAATTTTTATTGTGATCTAGTTTATGATTTTGGAATCGGTTCTGTTTTCTTTTAAGCATCAAACTAACTGTATTATAAGATAAACTAAACTGTTTTTTTTTTTTCAAATTAGATTATGGATTTGTGTCCTATCGTCGACTCAATCAACATTATGTGTTTGTACTTTGTAATTTGATTAGATGTTTTTTCAAATGATTTTTCGTATATTAATAATTTAGCAACAATAAAAATAGAAAAAAAAAAAAAAAAAGAGAGAGAGACGAAAATACTACTTACTATATGATGAGTAAAATAAAGTTAATTTTTATGCCAATAAAGTTACTTGGCTTAAGATCTCTTCATTCTGGTTTGAGCTCTAATTGTCTACTTGGTGCACTGAGTTCAAACGTCGTCATCCTCAACGACGAAAATGGCAACTGTGTCAATATGGTGTATGTTGTTTCTTTTTCATCCAAACCGAACAATTTTATTTGGGTTCGACTTTTCCGTCTCATGGAAAGTATTATATACTATGCTCCATGAGCAAGCTCGTTCGATTAAAATTTATTCTGTTCAATTTGCATCCATAAATTTATATATATGCTTTTCATACTATAAGAAGATAATAAAATTATTAGCTGTCAAAATAAAATAAAAATAATCATTCAATTTCGATAATTAATCATGGAGTCATCTTTTAATTTAATATTTAATTAAAAAAAAACAAAAATAACAACACTACTGAATAATACCAATTTTAATTGTATTTCTGATATGAAATTATTTAAAGTAGTTTTAAGTCAGTAATACTGGCAACAACTCACCGGCTTAATTTAATTATCAAACAACCAATAAACTCCTTGGTTTTAATTACAGTTAAATGCAACCTCGATTTTGACTATTCGTATTATTATTGACCGTCGACTCTTTCATCTTATTTTTTTTTTCTCCTTTCACCGATCGACTTCCAAAACAAATTCTAGAATCAACCTATGGTATTATTGTATTACTTATATCGCATGAATAATAAATAACGGAAACTGGATAAGAATCACTTATCACATAACAAAATTGACAATACAATAATATAATGTGGACCGCAAGTTATGGAATAAAATTAGGGGCTCAATTAAATTATAAATCTAGCAAAGAACTGTTCTTAAGAAGGTTGACTTCAAAGCAAAAGGAGCCGCATAAATTTGGTGACGGCATCTGACGTAGACTATGACATCATCTACTTCCTTATTGGGTCACATGTGGCCCCAGCCCATGCCTTTTAAGTTTTAACTGTCAATAACACTCACTGTCTATCCTCGACGAGTCCTCTTCCATCATCTTATGGTTGGTTTCTTAATCAGTGTGAACTTCACATATGCTATTTTTTTCAACCAACATGTGGTATGGTGTCCGTAAGCATAGTTTCGATTTCTTTTGTCTGTATATATGATTCCTAACATGAAAAAAAAAAAGGTGAAAAATAAAACACAAAACAAACTTTTAGCTGATGATAGCAGTAATAGAGCCAGTATTCACGTCATCATGTTAATAGAGCCAGTATACATAAAAGATTCAAATTAAGTCAGTCTTTTCGTTTAATTAAGGATATTAACGAATCCAAGTCCTCGAGATGACTTCATAGTTAAAAACAATCTATATAGATTAAGCTTATATATATGTTAGAAACGAGTATTAATGAATCCAAGTCCTCAAGGTTCGGAGAAATTGCATTAAACCTTGATATTTTTAATAAGTCTTACCCCACGTAGTTAAACTATCCAATAGTATGACAATCATACTCCATTTACGATACTTCCAATGTTGGTGTTGTTTCGTGACCGTTCCCTTTGTATGTATTAGCAGAACTTTTGCTGGATCCAAGTTTAGTAGATGGGACATAACTTTTAATAATAGATAAATTAAGACTTACGATAAACGAAAGTTCTAGTATTGGCATAATTATACAATTCTTGAATGTGTCAAACCATTATCATCATATATAAGAAAACTGCTGGCATATATAGAATTTCAACCAAAATTTTGAATTAATCGTATGAGGATAAAAGAAACGTTGTGTTGTGAAAGTAACCCCTAAGATTCTCTTCAGAAAAAAAAATGAATGTGCTTAGCTGTAACTATGATCTAGATGTATTTTGGGGCTGCTATATATTATACCGTAGAATTTCTTCTAATACGTGTCTAAATGATCCCGCAATAGTGCAGGAAAGAAAAGAAACACAAATTCTAGCTTCACTAACAAGCCTTAATTGGCAGTCATTTTTACCAAGAAATCTCTTCTCACGTACACTTTTGGAAGACATAAAAAGAAAGGAAAGTACCGCTTCAAACATCGGCTAGTGATAAAACGATGGCCGACTTGTTCTAACCTCAAAGTATAATTCCACTTCAAACACGACGCCGCTTGGAATATAGTGCCAAGAAAAATACTCCATATATAGGCCGTACGTTGATGCCTATTTTATATGTGTGAATTTACCACGATGATACAGGTTTTGAAAGGCGGAATGTAAACGATGATTCACTAATTACGACAAAAGCAAAAAATCGATGATTCACCAATTAGTTGTGTGCAAGTAATTGCAAAGATGATGATCTTTCGAGGGATATACGAAAGAGAGAACTAATGGAAATTATAGTCTCCACGTGGATTTACGAGACCGCAGTCATGAACCGTCCAGAAAAATTTACATATACTAATCTTTTATAATATAAAATTTCTATGACGGTTGTGATATCAATATTAATCAACGGGGACGAGGACGAGCTAATTAAAACGGCTTGCGAAAACGATTTTGCAGATTCTTTCGTTCAATGTTTCTTTAAAATGTACTTAACATTTTTTTTTAAAAAGATATTACCTATATTCGTACTCAACATGCGTGTCCATATATAATCTCGGAAAATTCTGAAAAGCTATTAAAATAGTTCGATAAGATTTTTTTGATGAAGAGAGAATCGGAAAAAGGGAGATTGAACCATATGTAACTGTAAAATAGTTACCTCATAACCGAAATGCAAAAAAATAGAAACAAACTAATTCAGTATTTTTTGGTGTGTATATTTTTGTCGTTTAGCACTTGTTTGTAAAAGGAAAAAGAAAGTTAAGGTAGTGAATGGAGAACATGCATTTGCGGTTTTTTTCTTTTTTTTTTAGGAAACCGCACTGTGAACACCAATCACTACATTTTCTAGAATTTGCGTTTTTGTGAAAAAAAAAAAAAATTCAAAACGCGGATTTATACAGAGGATATAGTCATGGACCGCCTTTTCCACTGCAACCATCTATTAACCAGCGGTTTTCGAACAAAAGCATGTACATTAATTTAAAAAATAATTTTTTTGAAATTTTAATATTATAATAATTAGATATCTTTATGTTTAAACTATGTATATGCAAAAGAAAATTTTAAAACTTCTCTCTATACTTTTTCTCACTTCTATTTAAGTTATTATCATAACACTTTTTATTTATTTTTACATTTTTAATAATTTCAAACTATAATAGATATTAATAATTTAGTGTATGTACATATAAACATTAATAACTCCAGTCAATTTAATAATAACTAGATTTCTTTTTGAAACTTTTAAATAGTTCTTTCTATAGTGTAATATTTTTATGATTGTTAAATTTAGATATTTAAGGTTCTTAATATTTTTCTATTAACACAAAGCAGATAATAATTTACAATTATATTAAATATATATATTTTTAAATTTATTCATATAATTATTGTTACAATAATATATATATACAAAATAAAATATTTATTTATTAATACAAATCAAATTAAAATACATAAGTATACTAATAATTAATAAAACAATATGAAATCCGCACTGAAATAATTTTTCACCAATCAAACATTATTTCGTATTATTTATTTTCTATAAACCGCACTTGTCCCGCAAATATTTTTCTCCCGCACGAACCGCAGTTGATCCGTACCGCATAATAAAACCGCTTTACCCGCACCATCAAATACGTTGTTACCATTCGGAGCCTAAAAGTTACGACTGTTTTCAAGTACAACTGTACGATGCACCAGTAACTTACCGAGACAACTGTACTATGCAACTCCAACTTTATAGTACTTTGTCCGATGTTTTAGTCTAACTAATAGAAATTCTAACCGAGATTATAATTATCTCAAACAAACTAGCTAGAAAATGTGTGCTTCACCTAAAAAAACAGTAAATCATTTGATTTATTTCTTTTTCAAAAGAAAAAAAAGATATCTAATTTATTTAATAACTTATTTATTACTATAGTGGAACGCTATTAATCTGGACCGGTTGGAGAATCCCATTAAATAGGCCCATCTTTGCACTGAAAACCCTAACGCCTTGTTCGGTTTTTGTTCTATAAATAGGTCTTTCTCTGACATAAACTGATTCAGTTCCTAGACACAAAAAGTCAAATCTAATATGCAGGTCTATGTGCCGTACCTGATCTTCTTTGGTATAAGATATGCCTCTGCAGAAGATAAGGTGCTGCATGTAGGCTTATATATCTAGATTCCACCCGATCTACAAGCCAACTTCAAATTTTCTTTGGGATGTGATGTTGTTTTTGGTGACAGATCTATATAATATATATGTAGATCTGTGTTTTTTTTTTTTTTCATCTATCTATATACTTGTATGTAGTATCGGATTTTCAAATTTTCTTGGAGTATGATGTTGTTTTTGGCGATAGATCTGAATGTTATATATGTAGATCTGTGTTTGTTTTTTCTTTCATCTATCTATATACTTGTTTGTAGTATCGGATCTTCAAATTTTCTTGGCGATAGATCTGTATGTTATATATGTAGATCTGTGTTTTTTTTTTTCTTTCATCTATCTATATACATGTATGTAGTATATGATCTTCAAATTTTCTTTGGGATATGCTGTTCTTTTTGGCCATAGATCTATATGTTATATATGAAGTTATGTGTTTGTTTTTTCTTGATCTATCTATGTACTTGTATGTAGTATCGGATCTTCAATTATTTTTTGGGCTATGATTTTGATTTTGGTGATAGATCTATATGTTATATATGTAGATCTGTATTTGTTTTTTCTTTCACTATCTTCAACCTGATTTTCAGTATTTCTTCTAGTATTTGATGTTTTTTTCTTTTTAATCATGTTATTAACATGTTTTTTGGCCGGCCCGATTAGTTTCGGCCCAATAAATAATGCCCGATAAAAAGCGGCCCAAACGCTTCTAATATATTTTTTTTGTTAACCCTAATTTCGTGTTTTTTCTTTTTAATCATGTTATTAACATGTTTTTTGGCCGGCCCGATTAGTTTCGGCCCAATAAATAATGCCCGATAAAAAGCGGCCCAAACGCTTCTAATATATTTTTTTTGTTAACCCTAATTTCGTGTTTTTTATCACCTATCCACGATTCGTCTTCTGAAATCCTAATTTTGTTTTTTTTAATCATCATCCGTCATGATTCACCGTCTGAAATCCTTGGTTCGCTACAATGGATCTCGTGCCTTCAATCCTTCTCGCTCTCGCTTCGGATTTTCACCTCCTTCAGTGACTCAAACTTCCATCTTCAGTTCGACATTTTCCCTTACTCCTTCTCGGAAACACCAATACCCGATGTCGAACTGAAGATGGAAGTTTGAGTCACTGAAGGAGAGAGAAGCTTCCTCTTCCTCTTCACCTTTAGACCGATTCCTGCACCGTACTTGACGGAACACAGAGAGAAGCTTCTTGTCTGAACGTGAGTTCTCAATGGTGATGACATCAGTGTCCATGTCGATGATGGAGTGGATGATGTCGTTGAAGTTTGAGTAACACATGTGAGTGTGAATCTGAAAGAGAAACATAAACCCCATTAGAAGTTCGTTTCATCAGTGTTTCAGATTCTAAGTGTTGTATAGTGTTTGTTACCTGAGTGCTGTCTTGGACGCCACAGTTTGTGATTCTGAAAGAGTGAACCGCCCAGTCTAAGTAGAAAGAGTGTTCGGCTTTCCTAAGAGGCAATCCTTCTCTGAGTGCGGCTTCATCGATCTGAATTACTCCAATACCGCCTTTCTCGAGGTCTTCCACTTCGTCTTTGATGGCCAAAGCAATCTGGTAACAGGTTTCGTGCCTGGGCTGGTCGTTTCTGACAAAAGACCAGTTGAGAATTGTGACTGGACCTGTAAGCATTCCCTTCATTGGACGTTTGGTCATGCTCTGAGCTGTTGAGGACCAGAAGACTGTCATTGGCTTGTGGCGGCTCACGTTACCGTAGATAACCGGTGGCTTCACACAGCGAGATCAATAGGATTGCACCCACCCGTTTTCATGTCGTTTCTCTACAATGTTGTTAAAGCATGACTCGAGTCAAGAAACAGAACAGTAGTTAGTTTCAGGGTTTAGTAACAGGCAAGAAACTCACCTCAGGCTCTCCGTGAACAAGAACATCAATGTCAACAACTTTCTTGATCTCTTCCTTGATGGCCTTGACGTAATCCTCCTCGGAGGTTCTATTTGACGAGAGATCAAAGTGAAACTCTAGTTAGCATCACAATCAACTTACTTAATTAATCAATGTAGACAGGTTGTCATCAAGAGTCTAAATTCTTCGCCTTGTACTCAAGGCGAACTCTCCTGAGTTCCACAGTCTGTGGGAAGGATCCGATGGTTGTGGTTGGAAGGATTGGAAGGTTGAGCTTCTTCTGCTGAGCATCTAGCCATGCACTTACTTCAGTTGTACGGCGTTGGTCAGATCCCTTCAAAGCAGCAGCCTGAGATACCATAAATTACAAATCATCATTACAGAGAAAACCATCATGTGTGTAGAGCTTGAGTTTGAAAGGAAACTTACAGCCTTCTGGACAGACTCATTGGTGACTCTTGGGGAAGATCTCCTCGAAGACAAAGCATCGGCGTTGGCAGTGAAGAAACTCTGAAAGGGAGAGATTTAGAGAGCATTAGTGTCTTTCAAATTAAGGGTTTAAACATGCTTGTTAGATCTTTGCAATACCTCTTTTGTCTGACCGGCCAAAGCCTTGGCCAATGCGTCAACTGGGCAGCAAAAGCTAGCCACGACTTGATTTCGTCATGTGTGGAGAAGAGAGCAAGAGGTTGAGACCACAAGCTTGTCTGCGCCAATACACAAATAACATAACCAAACGAGTTAACAAATAAACACTTCTCACTGAGTCATCCACAAGAAGAGATGGAAATAAGGCAAGTGATTCATACCTTTACCAACAACACCCTCAAGTGACTGCAAGGTGATGAGAGAGGCAGCGAGGTCATTGGCCCAGATGTTTCTTCCGTCAACAACACCAGCAAAGAAGTACTTGCTCTGGGGCCTTGATCAAGTCAATGGTCTTGGTGCCACGAACCAAATCAAATCCAAAGGCAGTCACACCCTTCAAGGAAGTAAGGGTCTTGTATGCTTCAGCAGGGATGTCAGCGAAGTAGGTCTCCACAAGAACATTCAGACCAGAGAGAGTTGATTCGAGCTCTGCATAGGCACCGCCAAAAGCCTCGAGTTTGTGACCCTCGAGATCCATGACAAAAAGAGGCTCATCAAACTGAATCCAGGATGCACCAGCAGCCATAAGCTCAGCAATGACTTCCCTGAGCACAGATGAATCATTACAGAGATAGTTAAATATGTTAGTATTCTATTGCTATAAAACCACGGATGCCAGATGCCACTGTATGATTCATACTATCAGTTGCTATATATTCCCGGAAGACTGCTTTGTAATATCCACTTCAAATGTTTGTTTGTTCTGAGTTGTAGCATTTAGCATAGTCAATGAATATGTGTACACTCGAAGGATTGTTATCACGGATGGGTAGAGTAGTAGGATGTTACAACGCATCTCAATTACCAGAGCGGGATGGCACGGGTGGCTTTATTCATCACTGATCACACGGGGGATGAGGTAAAATCAAAAGCCATTTCAAATTCGCTATCTCGTTCAATCAATTGCTTCTTCATAACTTAGAGAACACACGTTTATGTCTCTCTGTTACCATTTGAAAGCTATGTACTTTATTCAGCGGAGCTTGATTTGCGCAGCATTGAGGACACACACCTTTGGGTTGTTGCTCATTTGATCATTCATGATCTCAATCTCATCCAAACTGAGAAAGAGCCTTTGAGAAGCATATATCACATAAACATATCTGGAACTGAGAGCTATCCATGAATTACAAAGCGGAGAGCCTGATTGCTCCATCTTCATGAATGCAATTTATTTTAGAATGACATGTTTTAAACTTGAGTTATCCATGAATAAATTAATTACGTCGGATATGTTTATAAAAATTCCTTATTCATATTATCAAAGGTGAGTGTTGACCATAAGACAAAGCAGCATCAGATTAAAATAAACACACGTTACAGTCTAAACGCAAGTTACTTAATTGATTGTCTGATCAAATTCCAATCCACAAAGTGACCGGATACTACCCAAAGCTTGAAAAGATAAAATGGGCAAAATTATAGAGATGGTATACATCAAATGGGCCGGCAGAATTTGATCCCCATCATGTTTGATCATGTTTGATCTTCTGTTTGATCTTGAGAGGAGGGGTGGGGAGAGACGAACCAATCTTATCTTCTCATCATGTTTGATCTTCTGTTTGTTTTGTTTAGATATTGAGAGACTTAGA
The DNA here is from genome assembly GCF_030686135.1 of Camelina sativa. Classification (NCBI taxonomy): domain Eukaryota; kingdom Viridiplantae; phylum Streptophyta; class Magnoliopsida; order Brassicales; family Brassicaceae; genus Camelina; species Camelina sativa. The sequence goes on from NC_141894.1 coordinate 1,299,058, forward strand.
CGAATTCTACGAGCAAAATGAAAAGTATTGGTCTGACGCCTTAGACCATCATAAGGCGAGCAGGTTGGTATATATATATATATATATATAAACATAATCCTCAAAAGAAAACAAGTCCAGTGACTGGCCATTTATATCTCTGATCTTTTATTTGTGTGTGTTCTCAGGCAGTGAGAGGTAGGAGGAGTCTGAGGAAAACTTCATCCAAGGATACGATAGATAGTTAACTTTTCAAGCTTTGGGTAGTATCCGGTCACTGTGTGGTTTGGAATTTGATCAGACAATCAATCAATTAAGTAACTTGCGTTTAGACTGTAATGTGTGTTTATTTTAATCTGATGCTGCTTTTGGCTTACGGTCAACACTCTCACCTATGATAATTAACATATCCGACGTAATTAATTAATGGATAACTCAAGTTTAAAACATGTAATTCTAAAACAAATTGCGTTCATGAAGGTGGAGCAAGATTGCTTTGTAAATTCTTCTTCTTCCGTCGTACTTACTATTTAGCTCTCAGTTCCAGATGTGTTTATGTGATACGCTTCTCAAAGGCTCTTCTCAGTTTGGATGAGAGCAGTGATCATGGAAGATCAAATGAGCAACAACAACCCAATGGTGCTGCGCAAATCAAGCTCCCCTGAGTAAAGTAGCTTGATTTCAAATGGTAACCCCACACCTTTTTTTTGGTTTCAAAACCCCGCACCTTCAGGACACAAGAGAGACATAAATGTGTGTTCTCAAGTTATGAAGCAATTCAAAATCCTACTGATTGAACGAGATAGCGAATTTGAAATGGCTTTTGCTTTTACCTCATCTCCAGTGTGATCACTGATGAATAAAGCCACCCGTGCCATCCCGCTCTGGTAATTGTGATGCGTTGTAACATCCTACTACTCTACCCATCCCATCCGTGATAACAATCTTTCCAGTGTACACATATTCATTGACTATGCTAAATGCTACAACTCAGAACAAACAAACATTTGAAGTGGATATTACAACGCAGTATGAATCATATAGTGGCATCTGGCATCCGTGGTTTTATAGCCATAGAATACTAACATATTTAACTATGTCTGTAATGATTCATCTGTGCTCAGGGAAGTCATTGCTGAGCTTATGGCTGCTGGTGCATCCTGGATTCAGTTTGATGAGCCTCTTTTTGTCATGGATCTCGAGGGTCACAAACTCGAGGCTTTTAGCCGTGCATATGCTGAGCTCTCGAATCAACTCTCTCTGGTTTGAATGTTCTTGTGGAGACACCTACTTCGCTGACATCCCTGCTGAAGCATACAAGACCCTTACTTCCTTCCTTGAAGGGTGTGACTGCCTTTGGATTTGATTTGGTTTGTGGCACCAAGACCATTGACTTGATCAAGGCTGGTTTCCCCCAGGGCAAGTATCTCTTTGCTGGTGCTGTTGACGGAAGGAACATCTGAGCCAATGACCTCGCTGCAGTCACTTGAGGGTGTTGTTGGTAAAGGTATGAATCACTTGCCTTATTTCCATCTCTTCTTGTTTGATGACTCAGTGAGAAGTATTTATATGTTAACTCGTTTGGTTACGTTATTTGTGTGTATTGGCGCAGACAAGCTTGTGGTCTCAAGTCTCAACCTCTTGCTCTCTTTCTCCACACTGCCGTTGACCTTATTAACGAGACTAAGCTCGATGACGAAATCAAGTCGTGGCTAGCTTTTGCTGCCCAGTTGACGCATTGTCCAAGGCTTTGGCCGGTCAGACAAATGAGGTATCGCAACAAGCATGTTTCCTCTAGTGTGAGCCCTTGATTTCAAAAACACTAATGCTCTCTAAATCTTTCTCCCTTTCAGAGTTTCTTCACTGCCAACGCTGAGGCTTTGTCTTCGAGGAGGTCTTCCCCAAGAGTCACCAATGAGTCTGTCCAGAAGGCTGTAAGTTTCTTGCTTTCAAACTCGAGCTTTACACACATGATGGGCTTCTCTGTAATGATGATTCGTAATTTCTGGTATCCCAGGCTGCTGCTTTGAAGGGATCTGACCATCGCCGTACAACAGAAGTTAGTGCAAGGCTAGATGCTCAGCAGAAGAAGGAGCTCAACCTTCCAATCCTTCCAACCACAACCATCGGATCCTTCCCACAAACTGTGGAACTCAGGAGTATTTGCCGTGAATACAAGGCGAAGAAGTGAGTCTCTTTATTACAATCTTTCTGCATTGATCATTTTAAGTAAGTTGATTGTGATGCTAACTAGAATTCCACTTTGATCTCTCTTCTACTAGAATCTCTGAGGAGGATTACGTCAAGGCCATCAAGGAAGAGATCAAGAAAGTTGTTGACATCCAAGAGGACCTTGACATTGATGTTCTTGTTCACGGAGAGCCTGAGGTGAGAGTTTCTTGCCTGTTACTAAACACTGAAACTAACTACTGTTCTGTTTCTTGACTCGAGTCATGCTTTAACAACATTGTAGAGAAAAGAAACAGAAATGCAAAATATAAATGACAAAGAAACTTCCTGAACAATAACAACCATGGATTTTGTTTTCTTTTACAGGAGCAAACAACACACACACACACAAAAACCAAACACTAACTTGTCGTCTCTTCTAAAACCATTTCTTCCTGAGCAGAACAGACTTGGCCTCGGCTACCTGAGGGAGTGAAATCAGAGAAATGTCGATTCTATAGCTTAGGTTTTTCCGTTTTTGGGTTTTGAAAGGAATTGTAAATAAATTCATATATATATATATATATATTTATATATACCACTTCGTTATGACTTACTATTGATGTAGACCAAGCCAGATTGCATACCTGTAATATGCAAGGACAAAGAAGGTTAATAAATGTGAAATGTTGGTTATGTTTTTTTATGAAGTCATGTTAAGTTCAGAAAATGTACCTGACTACAAGTATCTATGGAACTTAAATGAGTATTTGTTGTTGTATTCCTAAAACGTATGCATCTGTCAGCAGTACCACCACCAGAAGCAAGAAGCCCATGAACATGAGGAGACCAAGCAATGGCTTTTACCGCTGCTGTGTGTTGTGTTGAATGTTGGTTCCATACAAAAAGCTGCAAACAATTTAAGACCATTTTAGCCACGTTGGGGGATTAAAAAGAAGACTCATGTAACCACAAATCAAAAAAAAAATTATTTCTAATAATCCTCATGATATAGTACCATCTAAAGATCAGGATCCCAGTAAAAGATAAAGGTCCTACAGTCCATACGATAAGGTCTAATCATGTTGTAACCGTAACTAGTTAATTTATATACTATATCTTCCAGATTCAGAAAGTTGTAAAGTAACGTACATTGTTACTTACACATATGCAGAGGCCAAAATAGTGGACAAAAACAAAAAAGAGTAAATGAGATGAACTTTCCCGGTACTAGTTCCAACAGCCAGATGAGTTCCACGTAACGCCCAACCAACTGAGCAAACACTATCATCTGCCCCGAGATCACATAACTTTGTTACCTGTTGAGAATTTCAAGAAACAAATTAACCATCAAAACAACTTGAAACTACTGTGATTTATTAAAAAAATTTGTAAGTGAAAAAAAGAGAGCTCACCTTGCTGCTACAAGCATTCCATAAATAAACGCAGTTCCCTAGTCCCACTGCAAGAACATTTTGAGCAGACTATGTACTCGTAATATACATAGTCTGCTCAAAGCATCTTTGCATAGGCTGCTTACAGAGACTATATTTTGAGCAGACTATGTACTCGTTTTGAGCTCTTGTATCTATCTCCCGCTGCCTGCAAAGTTGCCAATCAGTTGAAAAGATAAGGTTGGTTGGAAACAGACCCCTTGAAAAAGAGTTCCAAGCATCTTTGCATAGGCCTATAGAAACAATCATTCAGGAGTCACTTCCTAGGTCCGTTGAAGTTAACCCTTTCGATTATAGACAGAGAAAAGACGAGATGTTTCTTCGGGACAATTTAGGTCGGCCTAATGATGTGATGCCGCTTCCACGTGATGCTTTGCATCATAGGCATATCGAGGTGAATCTTCAGGGTACTTTACGCAGGCATGTTGAGGCAGACCGGCAAGATTCTTTACGCATGCATGCTGAGGCAGACCGACAGGATGCTTTACGCAGACATATGGAGGCAGACCGGCAAGATGCTTTACGCAGGCATATTGATGTGGATCCTCGAGAAACGTTATACAGGCCTTCTGATGTTGTCAGGGGAGATGTTTCTCGACAGTATAGAGAGAGGGATGATTCTCATGAATTCTTGCATAGACCTTTCGAGATGGTTCAACGTCGTGAGAATATGGGGATGGCTTTTGAGTCATTTCCACGTGATGGTTTTGGAAGGCCTACTGACACAATCCCACAAGAAACTCTTAGTCGGCCAAGTGCTGATTTTCTTGTACAGCGTTATTCAACTCTCGATACACATCCTCACAGCATAAATACGTCTGCTCCAATGACTAACGCTGCCACCAGTAAGCCACATCTATCAGAAGTGGATGTTGTGAACCAAGATGTGGTTTTTAAGATACTTTGTTCCATTGAAAATGCTGGCGGAGTTATCGGGACTGGGGGTAAAGTTATCAGGATGCTTCATAGTGAAACAGGTGCCTTCATAAATGTGGGAAATACACTTGCTGACTGCGAAGAACGTTTGATTGCAGTAACTGCACCAGAGGTTGGTCTTCTTCTTCTATTTTTTTTCATCTCCTCCCGTTTTCATAAATGGTGAAGTAATATTGTCCTATCTATTGACTATTCTTGTTTAATCATTGTTGCTTGTTCATCATGTAGAACCCTGAATGTCAAACCTCGCCAGCCCAGAAAGCTATTATCCTTGTTTTTTCAAGATTATTTGAGCTTGCCACTAAAAAAATCATAGACAATGGCCCAATGACATCTATCACTGCACGACTTGTTGTCCCAACAAGTCAGATTGGTTGTTTGCTGGGAAAAGGTGGTGTTGTTGTTTCGGAAATGCGGAAAATGACTGGGGCAACAATTCAAATTTTGAAAGTTGAGCAGAACCCAAAATGTGTTTCAGAGAATGATCAAGTTGTGCAGGTACTTAGATCTTTGAACCTTAATCTTCTTCTTATTTTCTCTCTTTTTTGAACATTTGAATGTTAAAGGACACTGTGAAATGTAATTTTCATAATATTCTTTTTAGAAGCACCATTTTCATAAACTCATTCTTTGTTGGCCAATAGATTGCAGGAGAGTTCCCTAATGTGAGAGAAGCCATTTTCCATATTACGAGCAGGCTGCGAGACAGTTTTCTCTCGAACTCAATGAAAAATTCGGTAACCAAGAGCAGTCCCACCTTAACTACAGAGAGAATCTACCATTATGTGATTGCATATTACATATTCTATATGCAGTTCCTTATATATGCCCTTGCAATACCAATTTACGAATGTTCCTTTTAAATAAATATAAGTACATATCAAACGTTGTCATTTCGACCTCATTCAACAGCATCTTAACAACAAATGAGTTTTATATTATAGTTCCTGATCATTTTTATAGTTACACATGAAAATAATCTAACAATGAACCCACCTAATCTGTGTAATGCTGATGACCCTTTACTATTCGCAAGTGAAGAAACTGTTTCAGTGTTAATAAAGCTAATGATTGAAGATAAAGTTCGTACCTTTATGTGTGTGTGTTTTGATTACATATCCATCCACAGGCTGACATCATCGTTCGTGGATATGCTGGTTGGAATTCTAGGTTTGCCTTGAAGGTCTTAGACCAAGTCTTCCCAAAGGTATACACTCTCTTCTTATTGACACTCTTTGTAGTCAATCTTAATGTATGATTCCTCATTAAGATGATCTCCAATAGTGAAAAATTTGTCTTTTCTTGACCTCTGTTTTCGTTTTTTTTATTGGTTTTTGTTGTACTGTTAGGATGCTGTGATACAACCTTCATTGGTGATAGTCTATTTCGGTGGGAATGATTCAATGGATCCTCATCCATCAGGCTTTGGTCCTCATGTTCCTTTATCTGAATTCATTGATAACATGAGAAAAATTGGAGAGCATCTTTTGGTAATGCCCTTTTAAAAGTTTTTTGAATGTTGAGTGACATGTTTCACTTGTTAGTGCCTCTCCTTTACTTGCTAACTCTTGGTATCTTCTTATTCATCTTCTTACTAGGGGCTTTCGGATAAGACCCGCGTCATTTTTCTTACTCCTCCGCCAATGAATGAGAAACAGATCCAGCTAGTTTTTGGGTACATGTCTTACTGAAGCAGTCTCTTACTATTATCTTTTGGATGTATGATCATTAGCTTTATGTAACTCATGTCTCAGGGATGTGATAAAAGGCCGGAGTAACGAGCGTTGATCTCCAGGTGGATTTCTGTAGATATGTTATCAAGAACAGCTTTTGGAAACAATGTGGAAGAAGGGAAAGAAATCTTTGCGTTGCAGGAGCGTATGATGCGTCTTTTCTATCTGGTTAGATGGAGCGTTTATATCCCCGGGTTCAGGTAAGTCTTATGGTTACATCTTCCTAGTTTAGAGAACAAGTTTGGAACAAAGAACGTTTATGCTTATATTCGAATGCTGGGTTTAGATTCTTTCCTTCGAAGACTAATAAAGAGATATGGAGGACTGAGAAACAAATCCGTGGTTCTATCCTGAAACTGATGCTTCAGGCTTTTATGTCTTCTTACACGAATCAGAATGGTCAAGAAGAGAAGCTTCAGGATTGAATGCAAAACCTTCTACTTTGCAGCTAAGGAAACAACTGGTAACCTTCTGACGTTTGTTTTAGTACTCTTAGCTATGAACCAAGAATGGCAAAGCATTGCTCGTGAAGAAGTCATACGCATCCTTGGACCAACCGGGTTTCCTACTCTAGACGTCTTACAAAACCTCGAGAGTGTACATCATTAAACCCCAACTTAAGTATGGTTTTAAAGAAAACATTGGTTCAGTAGAGGTGTAAATCACCTTTCTTTTTCTTCTATTTAAGCCGTCAGATTCACCATATAAAGGTGGTGCATTTAGTCTATATCCAGTTAGATATTCGCAAATTAACAAAAAAACATACAAGAGCTAAACACAAAGAAAGGTGCAGATTCCATAAATATTTCTCAAGAGACAAGAAACAGAAGATGCAAAATCTGAACAATAACAGCCTGTCGTGTCTTCTAAATGTTTTAAACGAAGATTACAGCCCACAAAGAAACAACATCGATTACAAGATAATGAGATTAAGCCGTACAAGGAAAAACCTTGCACATTTTTGTAGTGGCATAAAGAAACACTAGCAAAGCATGGTCAACGGTGAATGACTTCTTCAATTGTTCTTCCTTCTTTACTTGAAGACCCACAAAATCCTCAACACGGTTAAGACGATCATCAAATTCCTCCACCTTAGAGTGTAAAGCTTCAACTTCCATCGTATTGTACCATGACTCCCATGACAAAAGACCAACCCAGCTAAACCCAACACAATACAACATGACATATGAATAAAACTTTGACAATCTAACAGCAGCTTCATGTTGTCCATAGACTTTCGACCCAATTTGAGCACTAAAAACTCTGGCAATAAACCTATCATGAGAGCTAGCCAATGAGGGATATTTCCTACCCAGAGAAGGGAACGACGAACCCAAAAACACTAGCATCCTATACAAAGCCCATACTGCAAAGAATCTCTTACTCAAATCCTAATCATCAAACAGGGACACACTAACGGTCTCAGTTAGTATCTGTACGCACTTACCATTCTCGTCATTGAGAAAGACGAGAGTGGAAGTCACAGAACCATGATGAAGAGATCTGAAACTCGGAGCAAAGAGACTACGCGGAGACCGAGAATAATCTGAACAATTAAAACCATGTAACCCATCAAAATCATGGATTTCAGCTTAAAATCATGGAACCAAAAAAAAAAACTCAAATTAAAACGATTTTATACCTCCGAAGCGAGATCCAAATCGAGCAGGAGCAGACGAACCTAAAGCAAATGAACCATAGCCGGAATGAAGAGCCCGAGTACGCGAGAGTGAAGAACTTATCAGAGAACGGAAGCCGGGAGCAAAAGAACAGAAGCGAGAAATCATTGTGACACATCAATTTAGGGTTCTTTCTCAAAACAAAAATATATATATTAGTAAGAGCTAAAGATTATTGGGCCTCACTATATCGGAAAAAAATATTTTAGATATGTTGGGCCGCAATTTATCGGGCCGATCAATCAGGGGAAAAATAATAACATATTTGATATAAAGAGAAAAACATCGAATCCTAAAGAAATATTGAAAATCAGGTATAAACTTGATAATCTAAAACCAAAAACACTTTAAAATCAGATACAAACTTCATAATCTAAAATCTACTTTAAATCCAGATTTAAAGATCTACATATATAACATATAGATCTATTACCAAAAACAAAACCATAGCCCAAAAAAAATTTGAAGATCTGATAATACATACAAATATATAGATAGATGAAAGAAAAAACAAACACAGATCTACATACTATCACCAATAACAACATCATATCCCAAAGAAAATTTTAAGATCCGATACTACATACAAGTATATATAACATATAGATCTGTCACCAAAAACAACATCACATCCCAAAGAAAATTTGAAGTTGGCTTGTAGATCGGGTGGAATCTAGATATATAAGCCTACATGCAGCACCTTATCTTCTGCAGAGGCATATCTTATACCAAAGAAGATCAGGTACGGCACATAGACCTGCATATTAGATTTGACTTTTTGTGTCTAGGAACTGAATCAGTTTGTGTCAGAGAAAGACTTATTTATAGAACAAAAACCGAACAAGGCGTTAGGGTTTTCAGTGCAAAGATGGGCTTATTTAATGGGCTTCTCCAACCGGTCCAGATTAATAGCCTTCCACTAAAATAAATAAGTTATTAAATAAATTAGATATCTTTTTTTTTTTTTTTGAAAAAGAAATAAATCAAATGATTTACTGTTTTTTTTAGGTGAAGCACACATTTTCTAGCTAGTTGTTTGAGATAATTATAATCTCGGTTAGAATTTCTCATCTCAGTTAGAATTTCTATTAGTTGGACTAAAACATCGGACAAAGTACAATAAAATTGGAGTTGCGTTGTACAGTTGTCTCAGTTGTCAAAGTACTATAAAGTTAGTTGTACTTGAAAACAGTATAGTTAGACTGAAAGAGCATTGTACTTGAAAATAATTACAATCTTAGCTTTTAACCTTTTTTTTTCTTTTTACACAAAAAAGTGCTAAACGACAAAAAGTTACACACCAGAAAATACTAAATTAGTTTGTTCTATTTTTTTGCATTTCGGTTATGAGGTAACTATTTTACAATTATATATGTGGTTCAATCTCTCTTTTTCCATTCTCTCTTCATCAAAGAAATCTTATCAAACTATTTTTATAGCTTTCCAGAATTTTCGGATATTATATATGGACACGCATTTTTTTTTTTTTTTAATGTTAAGTACATCTTTAAGAAACATTGAACGAAAGAATCTGCAAAATCGTTTTTGCAAGTCGTTTTAATTAGCTCGTCCTCGTCCCCGTTGATTAATACTGATATCAGAACCATCATAGAAATTTTATATGATAAAAGATTAGTATATGTAATTTTTCTGGACGGTTCATGACTGCGGTCTCGTAACCACGTGGAGATTATATATAATTCCATTTAGGGGTTACTTTCACAACACAACGTTTCTTTTATCCTCATACGATTCACAAATTTGGTTGAATTATATGCCAGCAGTTTTCTTATATATGATGAATATGGTTTGAAACATTCAAGAATTGTATAATTATGCCAATACTAAAACTTTCGTTTCTCGTAAGTCTTAATTTATCTATTATTAAAAGTTATGTCCAATCTACTAAACCTGGATCCAGCAAAAGTTCTGCTAATACATACAAAGGGAACACGGTCACGAAACAACGTATACCAACATTGGAATTATCGTAAATATGATTGTCATCTTGGATAGTTTAACTACGTGGGGTAATACTTGTTAAAAATCAAGGTTAAATGCAATTTCTTCGAACCTTGAGGTCTTGGATTCATCTCGTTTCTAACATCCAAGCTTAATCTATATAGATTGTTTTAAACTTTTAAGTCATCTCGAGGACTCGGATTCGTTAATATCCTTAATAAAACGAAAATACTGACTTAATTTGAATCTTTCATGTATAGGTGCTAAAAAAATCAAGAATGAGACGCAAATCACGTGATGACGTGAATACTGGCTCTATTACTACCATCATCAGCTAATTCTTTGTTTTGTATATAGCAGCTCACTATATATTTGTTTTGTTTTAAAATGATTTTTTTGGCAGGGTTGGATTATGAATCAATTGGAGGACAACTACCATATCAGTTCCACAGCTGGCGCAAATAATGGGAGCTCGTTGGTAGTTATGTCAAAAGGTTGGTATTTGTCTTTACTTATTTGAAACATATGAAGCTGTTTTTTACTTAAACTTCAACTTCATGGAATGCTATAGGAACTCTTTACACCCAGCAACCATACAAAGTCAGTGACTCACTTCCTTTAAAGTGGATGGATAAGAAGTGGAAAGAAGGTTTTCATGTAACCTCCATGGCCACTGCTGGAAGTCGTTGGGGTGTAGTAATGTCAAGGAACTCAGGCTATTCTAAACAGGTTCCAATCCCTTAATTAACCTGCAGCTACGTATCTAGCTAGTAACGAACCAAATTTGATGAACCATTGCAATCTTAAATAATAATACAGTAACCTGATCCATATAATCATTCTGTATCATTTATTTGTTTTTCAATTTTTAAAAAGCAATTTACATTCAAGTGGATAATATCAAACTTTTTATCAGAGTGTGGATAATATCATTCTTTTAAGTTTAATATCAAACTTTTTATCCTAACTAGTCCTAATTTGATATATATAATTCTCCATGAATGCAACCAAGACCGAACAACACAAATCACATTTTATCATTTCCTAGTCCTAATTTGATATATATGGTTCTCCATGAATCACAACACAAATCAAATTTCACATCATTTCCTAGTCCTATATATGATTCTCGATGAATGCAACCAAGAACGAAGTAGACAACACAAATCATATTTCATTTCATAGTCACAAAACTATCACTGAGCAAAATAAGAACATATGCATGCAACAAATCAAGCTTCTCAGTCATCGAATACACCTTTCGATCAATGGATATTGATTTAAATTATTTATTGATAAATGATACAAATATGTGGTTTAACATCAATTCTTATAATTGATATTATTATTCAAACATTTTACATCAATTCAAATAATATGATACAAATTTCTATTAGTTTGCATTCATTTCAAAAATATAGATACAAAAAACTACGAATTCTCATCAATTAACTAATTGATGAAATTTTAATTTTATTTACATCAATTAAAATATGATACAAATTAACATCGCGTCACTCCACTCTTCTCTCGTAGTGTCTCTTCACTCTTCTCTCGTCGCGTCTCTCCACTCTGCTCTGCTCCAACCATATCTCTTCACAATGGCTCGAGACTGAGTACATCTGTCGTCTTTCTCAACGATGAAGATGGTACTTGTGTGAACGTGGTCTACATTGTTTCTTTTTCTGACAATCGGAGCAGCAGTCTTTTTGAGAAGAAGAATGGTCTAGTTTTACTCCCTGAATCCAGTGAAATTGACCTCTCCGACTTGGATTTAATTAGTTGATGAATTTTTAATTTTATTTACATCAATTAAAATATGATACAAAATTAACATAGCTTTAAAAATGATACATTTATATTTGTTTGCATCACATCAAATTAAAAATTTGATACAAAGATATTAATTCACATCAGTTATTTAATTGGTGTATATACCATTTTTATTCACATCACTTACAAAATAATACAAAATTAACATTAATTAATTAAATGTTATATTTTTATTAATATATTCTATTTTTTCTTAATGAATATGAATAATTTACAAACTATTTTCCTTGTAAGAAATTAGACGAGAACCGGTATATACTAAGGGGGTGTTATTGGAGAGGTAATTTATAAATCCATATGTAATTGTAAATTCTAGAAATCAAAATACATGGATTTTGAAATAACATGTTTTATCCTTGGATTTGAATCCTTCTATTTTACACTTTCAAATCCATTCAAATCCATTTAAAACATAATGTGGATTTTGAAATCCAAAAACAAATCATTGAATGAATAACATGGGATTTTAACAAGTAATTGTAAATCATGAAACCAATAACACATCATTTTGATAAGTATTTTTAAATCAATGATTGAATAAGACATGATTTTTATCTGGATTTCCAAATCCATTAAAATCATAGAACCAATAACCCCCTCTAATTTTATTTACATCAATTTTATTTGCATCAATTAAAATATGATACAAAATTAACATCGCTCTAAAATTGGTACATTTATATTTGTTTGCATCACATCAAAAAATTGATACAAAGATATTAATTCACATCAATTATTGATAAATGATATAAAATATATGGTTTAACATCAATTCTTATAATTGATATTATTATTCAAACATTTGACATCAATTCAAATAAGATGATACAAATTTCTACTAGTTTGCATCATTTCAAAAATAATGATACAAAAAAACTATGAATTCTCATCAATTAATTAATTGATGAATTTTTAATTTTATTTACATCAATTTAAATATGATACAAAATTAACATCAATTAAAAATGATACATTTATACATTTATATTGTTTGCATCACATCAAAAATTGATACAAAGATATTAATTCACATCAGTTATTTAATTGATGTATATACTAACTTTATTCACATCACTTACAAAATGATACAATATTAACATTAATTAATTAAATGTTATATTTTTATTAATATATTCTATTTTTTCTTAATGAATATGAATAATTTACAAACTATTTAATTTTAAATTAAAAAATAAAGTCAGATTGTCAACGACTAAAACCAATTTTGTGAATTAGTTTTTAAAAATAATATTAAAAATTCATGTCATAAAAAAATTCTGAAATTTAAAATCTCACAAGCATTTAAAATCTCACAAGTATTTACACAAATAAAGAGTTGAATATTCTATCATTTTGACTAGTGTTGAATCCATAACATGTAATTGGTTTGAAGATTCAATGATTTATCTTTAGATTTTACTGAAACCAAAGCTATACGTTGTTAGGCTTCTGGAGAAGATCATCCCTGAAACCTAGAGCGAGAGTGAGAGAGGTTGATACAGTATACTCCATGTTTTTATATCCAAAATATGTGGTTTAACATCAATTCTTATAATTGATATTATTATTCAAACATTTGACATCGATTCAAATAAGATAATACAAATTTCTATTAGTTTGCATCATTTCAAAAAATATTGATATAAAAATCTATGAATTCTCATCAATTAATCAATTGTTGAATTGTTATTTTTATTTACATCAATTAAAATATGATACAAAATTAACATCGCTCTAAAAAAGATACATTTATTTTGCATGACATCAAAAAATTGATACAAAGATATTAATTCACATCAATTATTGATAAATGATACAAAATACGTGGTTTAACATCAATTCTTATAATTGATATTATTATTCAAACATTTGACATTGATTCAAATAAGATGATACAAATTTCTGTTAGTTTGCATCATTCCAAAATATTGATACAAAAAACTAAGAATTCTCATCAATTAATTAATTGATGAATTTTTAATTTTATTTACATCAATTAATATATGATAGAAAATTAACATAGCTTTAAAAATTATACATTATATTTGTTTGCATCACATCAAATTAAAAATTTGATACAAGATATTAATTCACATCAGTTATTTAATTGGTGTATATACTAACTTTATTCACATCACTTACAAAATAATACAAAATTAACATTAATTAATTAAATGTTATATTTTTTATTAATATATTATAATTTTTCTTAATGAATATGAATAATTTAAAACTATTTAATTCTAATTAGAAAAAGAAAAGGGGCATTCTCAAAAATGTCTCTTTTTCCATATCTCTTTTTAAAAATACCCCTTCATGTTGACCATTTTTAAAACTACCCCTCTTTACATACAAAATGACCAAATTACCCTTTTTTGAGTGACAGCAAGAATGTACAGTCATCAAAATCGAAAATATTTTCCCGCCAAAAAAATTTCCCGCCAAAATTTTTTTTCCCGCCAAAATCGAAAATTTTTCCCGAAAAAATTATTTTTTCCCGCCAAAAAAAAATTTTCCCGCCAAAATCGAAAAATTTTCCCGCCAAAAATATTGAAATTTATACCTTTTAAAAACCTTGTAAATGCTTTTTAAAAACTTTTAAAAGCGTTTGCAAAGTTTTTAAAAGGTTTTTAAACACATTGTAAACGCTTTTAAAAACCTTGTAAATGCTTTTCAAAAGCTTGTAAATGCTTTAAAAGGTTTTTAAACACCTTGTAAACGCTTTTAAAAACTTTTTAAAAGTATTTATAAGGTGTTTAAAAACCTTTTAAAACCCTTTTAAAAATCTTATAAAAACTTTTACAAGGTTTTTAAAAACATTGTAAAAGTGTTTAGAAGGTGTTTAAAAACCTTTTAAAAATCCTTTTAAAAACCATTTGAAAACCTTTTAAAAACCTTTTAAAACTTTTTAAAAACCTTTTAAAAATCTTGTAAAAACGTTTACAAGTTGTTTAAAAAACCTTTTAAAACTCTTTAAAAAATATTGTAAAAGCCTTTACAAGGTGTTTATAAGGCTTTTATAAGGTAGAAACCTTATAAAACCTTTTAAAAACCTTGTAAATTTTTTTTGGCGGGAAAAATTTTGGCGAAAATTTTTTTTTTTCAAAATTTTTTTATCAAAATTTTTTTGACAAAAAAAATCTTGGCGGGAAAATTTTTTCGAAAAATTTTTGGCGGGAAAATATGTCGGAAAATTTTTGGCGGGAAAATTTTGTTTTTCTTTTTATTGAATAAAATAATTTTCATATAAGGGTAAAATGGTCATTAAAAATTAAAAGAGGGCATAAATAAAAATGACCAGAAAAGAGGGTATTTTTGAAAAGGGGTATATCAAAAGGGGCATTTTTAACAAATTCTCAAAAAAAAATCAGATTGTCAACGACTAAAACCAATTTTGTGAATTAGTTTTTAAAAATATTATTAAAAATTCATGTCCTAATAAAATTCTGAAATTTAAAATCTCACAAATTCTGAAATTCATGTCCAACCTCGGAGTTCTCTTTTAATTTTTTAATGTTTGGTCGAAAAAATAATTATAATAATAATTAATTTATATATCCAAAGATCTTCTCCATGAAAAAAAGAAAAATCTTAACTATAAATTAAAAAAAAATTATATTTGGCTACTACTTAACCAACCACAATATATGTAACTACTCAAATCAAACTAAAAAAGTTTTCTTTTAGTATTAAAGTTTTAGAGTGATCAACAAGATCATAAAACTATTCTCCTTGTAAGAAATTAGACGAGACATCGAACATTACAAGAGAGCTTATACGCAGAACCGGTCTCAGAATGCTTGAACTCCCTGAGCCAGAGGGGACAAGATAGTTTAGATTCAGGTCTATCACTTCTCTGGTAGGGGAACGAGTGTTGCATCTGACGAGTTCCCATTTGCAGCAATCTGAGTTTGGCCTCCATGTCTCTAAACCTTCCAAGGTGATTGTTTTTCTTGAGTGGTTCTCGATTCAGCTAGCCCTGGGCAAATAAACCGAAACCGAATAAACCGATCCGAACCGATCCGAAAAAACCAATTTTGATCGGTTTCGGTTTCTTTGTAAAAACCGATCGGTTTTTATATTGAGTGCGATTCAGATTTCGGTTTTAAACCGATCCGAACCGAAATCCGATCGGTTATCCGCTAAATCGAATTGCCCAGTTAATTTTTAGGTATTGGTATTATTTTTGGGCTTCTAACCCAAGCCCATTAGCTATAAACGGATCTGTTTTAAAATTTTAATATAGAATAGACGAGAGGAGGGTTCGAACCTGAGACCTTTCAGATAAGGCATACACACGCTAACCATTTGAGCTGCTCCAACTTTTTGGTTTAACTTCCTGAATGACATATATAAGGGTTTCGGTTTAAGTTCGGATTCTAGAAAAAAGTTGAAAACCGATCCGAATCCGATCCGATCCGATCCGATCCGAAAAACAGTCGAATTCTAAACGGATTCTATATGTCCCAATCCAAAAAATCCGAAATCCAAAAAAACCGATCCGATCCGAACCGAAAATCCGAACGCCCAGGGCTAGATTCAGCATTATTCTCAGAGGTATTGTCTGTTGCCGCTCACAGGTTCTACTGTATGCTGTCTTGTTTCATATTTATAACAAGTCCAAGAAGTGATTATTGCTACACGACTTAGATCCGAACAATGTTTTTTCTTCATAGTGACTGTGATGTGTTGTAGTCTTTGTGAAGAAAGCACTAAATATAAAAATAGTTGACTTTTAAGATCGTGCTTTCTGTCTGCATTCACACAATTATAGAGTTGAATATTCGATCATGTTGACTAGTACGTTGACTCCAGAACATGTAATTGATTTGGGAATTCAGTGATTTAAAAGACTAAATGAAAACGATGCTTTCATATATCTGACTTCTCTCAAAATTTGAAATGTTATCTCTATTCATTCGATTCTTACAAATAACATTTGAAGTAATAGCAAACCAATTTCTACATATTAATTAAAATCCAAACGATGAGAAAGGCTTCTTAGAGATGATGTATGTTCATTAACAAACATGTTGCTTCCTAATCCAGAAACAATTAAGCCAGAAACTGCATAATCTTTTTCCAGCTCTTCATCAGTTCTACTAATAAATGCTCTCTTCTACTCATTTTTTTATTATTTTTTTCCTTTTATCTTGTACTTACTACATGCATAGAGGTTACTACATACATAGAGGTTGATACAGATTATGTTTTTATCAGCAAACTGTCCGACCATAGCATATTGATGCAATGTACAGATTTTTTGCCCATTTCTCCTGAAATCAAAAATGCAGGTCCAATGTCAGTTAAAAAGAACAAATGGAGAAGAATCCCAATTTCCATTTCATGTGTGAAACGAAGCCAACATGCTTCATTTGTTTTCGAAGATTACCTTGACATGGGTACTAGGGAAGGCAGAAGTTCGGAGAGTCTCTTGCGTTTCATCAGTTATTTTACGTTTAGGTATACTCAATATAAGAGCTGCTTGGTCAGCTGTTGCAGCCATTGATGTTATCCTGTATCCATTTTCCCACCTTCGATGTATTCCTTCACTTGGGTACAAGAAGTCAAGCTCCACCACCTATTATATACACCACATAAACATCATTAATACATCATAGTGCCCAAAAAGGAATCAAAGAAGCATCGAAATGCCTCAGGTAAAGATATGGGAACCTGTTCAGAGTAGCCTGAGTTCCTGGACATTACTACACCCCACCGACTCCCAGCAGTGGTCATCGAAGTTACATGAAAACCTTCTTTCCACTTTTTATTTATCCACTTGAATGGAAATGAGTCGCTGACTTTGTAAGATTGCTGGGTATAAGGAGTTCCTATCACATTACATGAAGTGGAATAAGTAAAACAGCTTTTAATGATCTAATGAATGAATAAGTAAGACGTCGGCAAAGTTATCATCAGACGTGAATACCAACCTTTTGCCATAACAACCAGTGAGCTCCCATTATTTGCACCAGCTATGGAACTGATATAGTAGTTCTTTTCCCATTGTTCCATAATCCAGTCCTGCAAAGAATCCAGAAACAAATGGTAAGCTGCTATAGTCAACATAGGTATGACAAATAGATGGCTCCTAATGCTTTAGATGTTTCACCTTGTGCAGGAAGACTGAGGACAGTTCATATACTTGAGAACTGAACCCAGTACCAGCATCCATGATGATGGCCCAGAGATTAGCTGCTGATGCTACACAGCTTATGAAAAGGCCATCCTCGTTACCCTTCTCAACATGCTGGTGCAGTCTTGAGTCTGCAACGTTGTAATGATATCTACAAAAGCAACAAAGATTTGACCCGTTACGCAAAGAAATACAAAAAAACAAATATTTCCACTAATATTATTTAAGTCTCAGTATCCTTCCCCATCCCACCTAATGTATCTTTCTGAAATAGGTAATAACTAAAGCCATAACAAATGCAAAGCATTAGACAATATGTTTTGCTATGACTGACAAGCAGACTGGTCAGCTAGAAAGAGGAATGATTAATGAAGATTTTCAGAGCTTTATACTCCAGAAAGAAGTGGTGAGCAAAGCATTTAAATGTGTAAGAATTACCTCTGTTTCATAGGACGGCGTGCATTATAAACTGAAATCCACTGGGTAGCAGGACTGCCGATTCTAATTTTCTTCCTAGGCTGTTCATCCTCTTCCAAATTGATAAGCAATCTTCCTCGCTTTTGACCAACCTAGTCATGCAAAAGTAAAATGTCAACACTCGCTGATATATTTATGCATAGTGAAAAAAAAAAAGACACAGGAACCAAAGAAAATCACCTTAAGAGCCCCATCAATTCTTATTGGTCTAGATATAGCACATGGCTCGATTAGAGTATCAAAAATTGAGATAAGCTTGGCATAGTTGGGCTCCTCGTCAAACTTCATATTAGTAACTGCCTCGAGGAACAGCTTAAAAGGGGGTGGACAAAAACAGCACATCAATTCAGGAGAGGTTGACATCTTTTTCTTGCAAACAAGAAAGCTCTTGTTGTCACCCTGCGTACAAAAACCATAAATCATGGACTAGAACTGAGACTTAAAAATGCTGTAGGTTGTGAAGAGAGATAAGAAACCCACCTGGTACCCTTGCCACGGCAACCTTCCCCGCATCAGAAATATTAATGTATAAGCCAATGACTCGAGATCATCTCTCCGACTTCCAGTGCGACCAAGATGTGCATGACAACTTGCATACCTTATTGTTCCCCTGCATATGAAGCATAATAAAGATGTAAATACATATGTATACAAAAGAAAAGTAAGAAAGATAGCATACACAACACAATTAAAATACCTGAATACATCTGGTCTTTGATCATATTCAACATGCTGGCCAGAGTGTGAATCTTTCCATCTTGATGCTAAAATAAAAGAGAATAAATATTTCAAAAGACTTTCTAGAGACAAAAGAGAGATATAAACAGCTGAAGTGTATTAGGTTCTTTGTAAGCATATTACAGAAACTCACCTAGACCAAGATCAATAAGGTATAGTTTCTTCTCGTCTGCTGTTCCAGGCTGACCAAGTAAAAAGTTTTCTGGCTTCACATCTCCATGCACAAACCTTATTTCACGTAGGGATTAAACATGGCATGACAGTCAGCTCATTGATAGCAAATTTTTTGGGTGTAATTATAAATTTGTTCGAAAGAAATGGAATTATTAATTGCTAGGAAGTTGGCAACTACAAAAATTAGCACTAACCCCTTCATATGCAGTTTCTCAAGAATAGATATCGCCTCCACTGCAATGCACGCTACCATGTTTGGAGACATCCTACACGTACGAAAAATAAATTTAGAATATCTGCATGAGCATGATTGGTCTGAATATAAAGCAAGATGAAAGTGCTTACGATTGAGCCAAGGAATTCCAAACATCCCAGAGGCTAGGACCAAGCATGTCCATGACCTGAAATAATTATAATAGTTTCTTTTATAAACGACACCTCATTAATCTCGATGTGTAACCAGGCTCGTACGAAAAGCTTACCAGAATGTAAAAATCTCCTTGACGACCCTTATGATGTACAGCAGGAATTCCATAACAGCTATTGAGCGTACTTTAAAAGAGAAAAATAAAACAGAACAGATTAGTAGTGACACATAACGAGATATAGAGAATATGGGAGGAAATTTAGAAAGGAAGCAGGTAAGTCTTACTTGTACACTTGCCACTCGTAAGGTGGGCCAAAATTACAGCCTTTACTATTTCGATGTTCAAGTTTAAGAGCTACCTGAAAAGGAAAAGAATTAACGTTTTTAATTTGTTCACTCTTTTGGTATTAAACCCCATGACTTTCAACAGGCTTTTTTCTATAATACCTCAATTGCATCTGCTCCAATCCTATCACTGCCACCACTCACCCTTCTGCCAACATAAACTTGACCAAATCCACCTTTACCGAGTTTCCTCTCGGTCTTATAAACAGGAGAATTCCCAACTTGCACCTGCACAATTAAATAATAGTGAATATCTCTCTCAAAGGTAAATAAAAAGTTGAGACAATGCTTAAACACATTAGCATGGCTCGCGAACCACATATCAGCAAAAGATCTAAGAGTTCCAAGATGATGATTGGTGATGAAACAAGCATATGTTGAACTCCAAAACGGAGGACCTTCTTTGACTTAACCCTAGAGTTTTGCAAGGATGTAACCTAGCAGAAATCCAGTGACTAATGTCATAATGTTAAACAGGAAATACCCTTTCAGGGACTGGACCCATGCTGGAATCTTCTTCCATTCCTACTATTTTCTCTGCGCTACCGCCTTCTGCAGCAAGATCCTTATCAGCTACCCCTTCAACTCGATTTAAGGCAGGTTCAGTGGCCCCTAAAGCACCTGCAGCAGGACGAACCTCACAAGGTTCTGGATCTAAGTCTGTCAACCTGATACCCCTGCCTCTACCGGCAGCAGTTGGTCTTGGAGGTGCCGCCCCTTTAGCTAAAGCAGCATTCCCCCTTCCTCTACCACCACCTCTTCTCCTTGTCGCAGTGGGAGGAGGAGATACGATAATTTCTGGTTGTTCAACTAGCTGAGGGTTAGGCTGCTCGTCAAGGCGTCTCGATCTCCTTGCTCCACTTCTTAACTCTGGCATTCTTACTCCATGCAAAACGTCAAATATATTTTCTTTCAGTCACCTCTTTACATTACCTGTGGCATTAAAAAAATTGGGAGTAGAGTGTAAGGTTTTAACAATAACAAGTTTATTTGAAGCAATAGTCCACAAACAGAAGGTGGAGATAAAGAACTTTGTGGCATTGCTTCTCCAACGAGATATAATAAACCAACAAATAAGAGAGAGCAAACAAGGGATGAAAACAAATTCTTATTCAGGAAAGTGTTTAAAAGGAATCAATAGGAGAAAGCAATGTAACAGAATAGAAGAAACCATGGCTCACATTACTAGCATTCCAAAAATACTCTTTAAGGCGTTGCATTTTTCAATCAAAACCAAATCGTCACCAAAACAAAAGCCAAAATTAGAACTTCTCAAATGATATGTAGCTCAACAGTTTCATATTCATCAAAGGTTCCTTGCTACTATGAACGCCATGGAAAATAACAACCCTAGTAGAACAAAAACAAAAATTACTTACTACCCCATAGATCAATCAACACAAGCTTCTCCTAGACATACACAAATCGAAAGCAAAAGTAACATATAGATTCATTCACCACACAAACGAAAAAAAAGAAACTTCTATAAAGTGAAAAACATTTGTCAGTTTAAACGAAACCATGTTCAATCATCTTCCAAAAATCACGATCTTTTTTCGCATAGTTCATAACAAAATGTACCAAAGAAAAAGTCACAGCTCAACAACAACAACAACAACCATAACAAAAGGAAATCGAATCGAATCGAGATTTTAAAAGACTGTTTTACCCGAAGATCGATTTTTTTTTTTTTGATAGAACTTGTTATGAAAACAACGATGATCGGAGGTGGAACAAGATCGATCCAGAACAAAAACTTTCAGATCTCTCTCTCTCTCTTCAAGTTTCCGATTAGCTTCTTCTGTGACGATTTGAATGTGAAGAAAGGGAAAGAAAAAAAAAGTTTTGAGCTGTGTAGAGTAGAGACAGATGAAGAAGAGAGATAGAGAGAGAGAGAGAGAGAGGTAGTTGCGGCTAGATTTAGGGTTAATAATGAAGAAGAAGAAGAAGATGAAGATGAGACGATGAAGAAGAGGTGCAAATTTTTGTAAAAAAAAAAAAAAGAGATTTTTGAGTTGAGAGACCAAAAAATAATAAAATTAAAATTAAAGTTTTTTCTTCTTGGGGGAAGGATTGATTCACTTTTCTTTTTTTTCTTCTTCCAATATTTTGTGTTTCTAAATATATTTTGTTTATTTTTACCTAATTTATTATTTGTCGTTTTTTTAAACATATAATTGCAACGTTAACTTTTTTATTTTATTTGCTGTGCTCTCAGACCTAAAGATTAGCTGATTGATGCCTAATGGGCTATTGGTGTTGTGGTTTCATTGGCTATCACTGTATTGCCGCTTTGGGTTCCTCGCGTGCTTTTTTTTTTATTTTCTGGCTGATATTTCATATAGTATTAAAATAATATATTCTTAGATGTTACTAATACAAAGTACAGTTTATTAGTACTAATAAAATTAATGAAAAAGTACGTCATACGTGTAAGCACATTTTCTTCATAATTTGTCATTCGTATTGTTCTAAAACACGGGTCAACATTTAAAAAAAATTATAATATACAATAAAAGTTATTGTTATATATATTTTTTAAAGTTATTTTGTTTGATATAATTTTATTTTTAATTGTTCTGTAAATCTATTAGTCTATTTAAATACTAAGTATTTTGGAATATTATAGTATTTTATTTTTGACGTATATTACAATTTTATATTGTTTGTTTGTTGTATTTGCATCATTATTTTGTGGAATATAAAGTAGTAATTTTAATATTATAATTATGAAAAATATAAATTATTAATTTATCATCTATATAAATTTAGTTTTACCAACCCGCCAATGTGGAAATTAAAACATATATTTTTATAGATTGATTAATATATCTTTGTTTTTAAAAATTCAAATCACAACATATGCAGAAAAAATTCTGCACTTTATTAATCATAATTATTATATGAAAATTCCATACAATTTATATATAAAATAAAATAAAGATGATAGGAGAATAATAATTTAAAATCTTAACAAAATTTTTGAAATTTAGTTATTAAAAATTATTATATTATATATTTGGATATAAAATCTTAGTTTTTAAAATTCTGATTGGTTTATATTTTTTTTTAAAAGTATTTAGTAATTTCGTCCATAATTTATTAGAGAGAGAAAATATTTTTTTTTTCTAGATTTTTTTCTATTTGATCTGTAAGTGTTTTTTATTTTTTTAATTAATTATATTTATTGAAATTAATTCATTAAGCTTAATTAAAATTTTCTAATGGCAATTAAATGTAATTTTTAATACATTTTAAGGGTAGTTTCATATGTGTACTTCCCAATTAATATAGTAGGATTTTAAAATTCTGATTGGTTTATATTTTTTTTTTAAAATTATTTAGTAATTTCGTCCATAATTTATTAGAGAGAGAAAATATTTTTTTCTAGATTTTTTCTATTTGATCTGTGAGTGTTTTTTATTTTTTAATTAATTATATTTATTTAAATTAATTAATTAAGCTTAATTAAAATTTTCTAATGGCAATTGAATGTAATTTTTTACACATTTTAAGGTTAGTTTTATATTTATACTTCCCAATTAATATAGTAGGATATAAAATGAAACTTACTTTAAATTTATAAAAAAACATCTAAAAGAAAGCTTAACATGTCTAAAATAAAACTCGTATGTCACATGATCCATTAATCCATGGAGATCAGTGGAACAACACATCACGCTGTATTTATAACATTGTGTGTGATTTGTATTTAGAAGTCAATGATATAATTGTATTTTTTAGATTGGTTGACATATTTTTGTCAAGTGATTCTGATATGTAGATTTTAAAAACGCATTATTTCGTTAGAATTTAAGTGTACTTTGTTTGCTAGCAATCAATTTCAAAATTGTTTGCCTATAAAAAAATATTAAACTTTTAAAATCAGTCGGATTATATATGGCGTATAAATATTTGATACCACAAACGATGTTTCCAAGTTGTCACGTGCTTACTTCTTCTTATTTGCATAAGAAAGAAAAAAAATTACCTCTAGTGGGACAACTCACTACTAAATCAGTAATAACGACAACTGAGTATTCTCAAATGAGAAAATTTTTGTTGCAAAAAAAAAAAAAAAACTAATCATAATTGATTATCTTGGTAATTTAAAAATTTGCAAAAACAAGAAAAGAAAAGTTGTAGCATGTAACACCAAATTAATGATGCAATAATACACTAGTGGAATTAAGTTGTTGGGAATGTCTCAAACTTTTTCCGGAGTCGAGGATGATGTTTTGTCCTTCCTTACCGCCTCATCATATATACAACTCTCTAATGAATGAACCTAACGAGAGACAAAGGATAAACATACTGATCAATCTTGTGGAACACCATGTGATGTTTGCCAAATATAATTTAATGCTATTTAAAAAAAAAATAGATACTCCATCACGAGAAAAGGTAAAAAGAAATTGCTAAAAAAGATTTTTGAGTATTATCACTCTATGAATGTTTTTCCAATCAGAACAAATTGTTTTTGAATTTGACTACTGTTTTTGTTTTTATACCATATGCTGTTGTATGTGCGACCACAACACTAGTAAGTTAGTAACCCCACAAATCGGTCTTAAGATTTTCCTTTCTTTGCATCATCATCATACACTACTTGTTGTACTCAGTTATCCAAAGAAAACCCACATAATTTAATGAAAAAATATCATTACTCTCTAGGACGACCTTTTTCTTATCAAAAACATTCGAATGTTTTATAGGTGAGGAGCAAACGTATGTTTGTGGCTCGATGCCAGAACATAAGGTTCATATCCAAATGGAATCATCTAAGATTCGGTTATCGAAGCATCCTCCTTTTCATTGTGTTAAACTGGTTTTACGGACACGATCCACCAGTAGATATAGTGTATTCGATTAGTTTTTTTTTATGTAGTGCGCGCACACACGTAGTTTGGCTCTTTTGGCCAAACCAAATCGGCCTACAATTTGTAAAGGTTGTCTTAACTCTTAAGTTGAGCTCAACACTAATGATTTTGTTTCATACGGTGTCAAATCATATTTGTATTATTGTATATCAGTATGTATGTTACAATTTACAAACATCACCAAGATTTTTAATTTTCATCATAAGGTAGGTAGCTACGCTTTATTGCTTTGGTCTTTTGAAATTTTAATTTTTTTTTTAACAAAAGCAATCAACGTCAAAATTTCAGAATCTTCTCGTGTGACGATGAAATGGTCATTAAGAAGAAGAGCCTTATCTTTTTGGGTAAAAGGAGCAAAAAGGAAAAAAAAAATTGATTTTTGTCGCTTAGAATTCTTCGCTATTTTTTACCCATTTGGGGGCATTTTGTGTTCTGTGTTAAAGATCACACCGCCTTACGTTAAAGGGGGAAGAAGAACCAAAAAAAAAAAAAAAGAACCGAACTTTCTATAAACCCCAACAAGGCTCTCTGCCTCTCTCTCTCTCTGGGTTTTTCGAGGTTGCGTTTTCCTTTCATTTGCCTAACTTTCTCAGACGTTTTCTAGGTTTTCCTCCTTTTCAAGCTTTTTTTTTCCTCGACATGGCTGGAGCCGCTTCTTCTGATCATCTCGTTACTAGCTTCCCTCTTCTGGGTATGTTCCTTTTATTCCCAAAGATGGAGTTTTTTTGTTTATTAGCATCGGAAAGTTATCATTTTTTGTGTTCTTCCTACAACTTGCGATTGATTTGAACCCTTGGGTTTAGGGTTTAGGGACCATTGTTTTCAGTATATCTGTTTATTTCGGATAAGATTGGTGTCCAGAGTCTCTGTAAAATCCTCTCTCTATGGGAAGATTGATGAAATTATGTGTTTTTTTGCAAGTTAGTTATTTTTCTACTTATGGGTTTGAATTTCACTAGTAATTTGCTTTGTTTAGACTTATGCAATTGGAGTTTTGAGGCTTTGTTTTGTACAAATACTAAATTGGCTCTTGTATATAATCGGTGCAGACACAGCAGATTTGTTTCAGGACTTGTCTTTAGGTTCAGATGCAAGTGAAGTCCCTAGGAACCGTAATAAGGTACTTCACTGCTACTTCCTTTTCGAAATTACAAGTTTGGAACTTGAATTGTGTTGTGTTGTGGCAAAGGATCTTTCACTGCAAATTGCTATGTGGAGAGGTCTTGCTGCTTATTTTATATACAATTTGATATCTTGTGTGAGCTTTTTTTTGCTAACTGGCTGTGTTTTATGACAAGGGTTCTTTTCAGCACCAGTTTGGTCATGTACCTTATGGTGCATCTTCTCATGGAAGTGAACGAAGGCCAAATATGAATGTTGGCAATCTGCTTAATGGTGGAGACTCGATTGGTTCATACCCGTGGGGTTACTTCCCAACAAACTATCCTTCTGGTGGCTACCCTGATCCGAGGTTTGGCTATGAAAGCAACAGCAATCACAGCTCCTTTTCACATCTCATGGTATGCTGGTTGTTTCACATGACATGACCTTACTGCCTCTTATCTGTCTTCATATAGTCAAGAGAATGTGTGTTTTTTTTACTTCATCATCTCTGCTAGGACTTGGGATTATCTGTCTAATAATTGGCCACAACCTTTTTTATTTACAGAATCCACACAGCTCACAAGAAGCACCAAATTTTGACCAATTTGGATATAATGATCATTTGTATTCCAACCCTGGATTGTATGGACTTTATGGGAATGTAATTGACTCTGGTCATGCATATGGAACTTTTGGTTATGATTCCTGGAAACTTGGGCGAGGATGGTATCCTGTTGATGGTTATAGGAAGACCAGAAGCTTCAATCATGGGCGTGGTTATAGTGATGAGAAAGCAGATAGGCTTAATGAGCTTTGTCGTGGACCAAGGAGTAGTGATTTCAAAAATCCACAAGTTCTTAACTCTTCCATGCTAGAGGCTATGAAGCAAGACGTTTCAGCGGTAGATCTCCAGCGCTACAACGGGGAGAATTTCCCTGAAACTTTCGTGAAAGCGAAATTCTTTGTGATTAAGTCATACAGCGAAGATGATGTTCATAACAGTATAAAGTATGGTGCGTGGTCGAGCACACCAACTGGCAACAAGAAGTTGAATGCTGCATATTATGAAGCCAAAGAGAATTCTCAAGAATGTCCTGTGTATCTTCTGTTCTCGGTCAGTATGAGGTTACTTCACAACTCGTGCAATATCCTTTTAGATTTACATTAAGTAACTCACTGTAATCGGTTTTTACCTGCAGGTGAATGCAAGTGGACAATTTGTTGGTCTTGCGGAGATGGTAGGCCCTGTTGATTTCAACAAGACAATGGAGTATTGGCAACAAGATAAATGGATTGGTTGTTTCCCTGTGAAGTGGCATATCATCAAAGACATACCAAACAGTCTATTGAGACACATAACGCTTGCGAATAACGAGAACAAGCCTGTCACTAATAGCAGAGACACTCAAGAGGTTCGTTACACTTCCCCTAAACCCTTCTTTGGACATGTTTGAATTGAAAGCTTGAAAGCTTATTTGAATCCTTCAGTCAGGCTAATTAACTGAAATGGTGTTGGTTTTGGTGCAGGTGAATCTGGAGCATGGGACCAAGATCATAAAGATCTTCAAGGAGTACATGAGCAAGACATGTATACTTGATGATTACAAGTTCTATGAGACAAGGCAAAAGATCATCAGAGATAAGAAGATCAAGCAAAAGAAACAGGTACAGTTCCCTAAACCCTGCTGCATCTAGAACTACATCAACCACCAATCTAGATCCAGTTTCTAAGCTTGTTGATTCTGATTGTTTTTTTTTTTTTTTTTTTTTGTATATAGGCCCTTGAAGGAGCTTCCGGGGAAACAACAATTAACTTGTGTTGAAAGCTGGAATCGATGCAAGGGAAAGAAGATGACTTAATTAAAAGAAACCTAGTTTTTTGAATCATGTTTTTTTCTTCAGGCTTGATTTCTAAAAAAACCTAATACACACATCTTTAATCTGTGTGTTTCTCTGCTTATCTAAACACAAAACTTAGATTTGTCTTTTGTTCCTTTTTTAAGGGAACGCACATCTGATCATAAAACAAAACCAACTCTATGCTTTCTTTGCTCTCATATTCCCTTCAAAAATTATCAATGCTATTTTTTTGTAGTCACAAACATAATTTCTCTTTACGTCCCTAAACTTTCTTATAATAAGAATTTCAATCTTAAAGATTAAAGATCTCACTCTTTGGCCCATCTCACTTTAATAGTAAAAACGACAACGTTTTTAAAGAGAAAACGAAGTGTTTATAAACCTCACGAGGTTCTTTCTAGGGCAATCTCGGGCCACTTTTACTCACTCTCTCTCTCTCTCTCTAAACAACTTCAAAAAAGAAAACAAACACAGAGAGCTTCGTCTTCTTCTTCTTCGCTTTTAGGGTTTTTTGCTCTTCTCTGTTCGAAGTGACCCAAAGTTCAACGCGTATACAGATCGTTACCTGAGAAAATGGTAGGTATGTCGATGCAGCCATATGGTATCCAATCGATGCTTAAAGAAGGTTACAGACATCTCTCGGGTCTCGACGAAGCCGTCATTAAGAACATTGAAGCTTGCAAGGAACTCTCCACCATCACTCGCACCTCTCTCGGCCCTAATGGTTCGTAAACTTCCCCTGATTTGTGCCTTGATCTATTACTGGAAATAATGGATCTCGTTTTCTTAGTAGGATCTGCCTTGCCTTGATCTGTTGTTTCTAGGGATTCAGATTTCGGATTAGAACTGAGTTGTTTGTTTTGTGATGGTTTGTTTCAGGAATGAATAAAATGGTTATCAATCATTTGGATAAACTGTTTGTCACAAGTGACGCTGGTACTATTGTGAACGAATTGGAGATTCAGCACCCGGCTGCTAAACTTTTGGTTTTAGCGGCTAAGGCACAGCAAGAAGAAATTGGAGATGGTGCAAATCTGGTTATCTCTTTCGCTGGTGAGCTTCTTCAAAACGCTGAGGAGCTTATCAGGATGGGGCTTCATCCCAGTGAGATTATTAGTGGATATACTAAAGCTATCAATAAGGTTTGTTGGTTGGTTTGGTGAATATCTGAATTACTGTATTGTGGTTTTTAATTTGTTCCTGTGATGAGGATTTTGACTAATGTTTTTGATTGTGCAGACTGTTGAAATTTTGGAACAACTTGTTGAGAGTGGTTCTCAGACCATAGATGTGCGTAACAAGGATGAAGTTATTTCCCGGATGAGAGCAGCTGTTGCAAGCAAGCAGTTTGGCCAAGAGGAGATCATATGCTCTTTAGTTGCTGACGTAATTATTCCTTGCTGTCTGTTTGTTTCCTGTTTTTCACTGGCAGATTTAGTTTTTATTTGACGGGTTCGCTTATTTTCTAGGCATGCATTCAAGTCTGCCCAAAGAATCCTACGAATTTCAATGTTGATAACGTCCGTGTTGCCAAGCTTTTGGGAGGAGGCTTGCACAATTCTTGCATAGTCCGTGGTATGGTCATGAAAAGTGATGCTGTTGGTAGCATTAAGCGGATGGAGAAGGCTAAGGTGAGATCCTTTTCTTGTGTTTATGCTTTTGACCAAGTTTTTGTTGGTCTGATGATCAATGCTTGGCCCCTAGATGTCCCTGAATCATCTTTGTGCTTTCTTCAGGTTGCTGTATTTGCGGGTGGTGTTGATACTAATGCAACAGAGACCAAAGGAACTGTCCTCATTCATAGTGCTGAGCAGGTTGGTCTTTTCTTTATGTTTGGAATCTTTATTCATTTACCGTATGCTTTCAGTGTGATGAGGTAGAACAAGATGAGACTTCTTTATGAATGATGCATACGAGTTTCACTGCACTTAGATTTGTTACTGCCTTATTAAAATGTGAAAATTACAAGTCTGGCGTCTATTTTATATACGCTTCCTCAAGGATGGTTGTGTGTTTTCAAATCGTTGTTGTGACAGATTTCTCCTTTTATTTTGGATTTCTAGCTAGAGAACTATGCAAAAACAGAGGAAGCTAAAGTTGAGGAGTTGATTAAAGCTGTTGCTGAATCAGGAGCCAAAGTCATTGTTAGCGGGGGATCGATTGGAGAAATGGCATTGCATTTCTGTGAGCGCTACAAGTATGTGTAGATCATAACTTTCTATACTCCTTTTACGATTGTTATTATCTGCATTCTGATTCCTCATTGTTCCGTTGTAGCTTCATATGATAATACATGTCTTAACTGGTCTTTCATATACGAACATTTTTCATGGCAGGATTATGGTATTGAAAATCAGCTCAAAGTTTGAACTGAGGCGCTTCTGCCGTACAGCTGGGGCTGTTGCGCATGTAAGTGTTTCTAATTGGCTACCTGAATGAGTACTGAAGGGTGTTTTTTTTCCTAGCTATTAATACTTTAATTATCAAACAGTTGAAGCTTAGCCGGCCAAGCCCTGATGATCTGGGATATGTTGATTCTATATCCGTTGAGGAAATTGGTGGTGTGACAGTAAGTACTCTGAAGTCAACTCCTATCTTTTAAGTTAATGTTTTTTGTCTTTCATTGATCATAGACAATTATCGGTCTTCTTGTGTTGTCTTTAGGTCACGATTGCTAGAAACGAGGAAGGTGGTAACTCCATCTCTACCGTGGTTTTGCGTGGAAGCACAGATAGCATTTTGGACGACCTTGAGAGAGCTGTTGATGATGGAGTTAATACATACAAGGTAATATCTGCTGGGTTAAAGATTCGTTTTCCCTGTCTAGTTTCCTTAGTACCTAATATATTGTATATATCTTGACTGTGATTACTGATTAGTTATATTTTCTTCTCAGGCCATGTGCAGAGACAGCCGTATTGTTCCTGGGGCTGCAGCTACTGAGATAGAATTGGCTCAAAGATTGAAGGAATATGCCAATGCAGAAATAGGGTACTTTCTTTTACTTAATTTATTAGATGATATCATTTTCGGTAATTTTTCAAAATTATCCATGTGAGGCTAGCTTTTTATGCAAAACTGTCTATGGTTTGGCAACTTAACTTTGGTTTCACTTTTGAATTTCAGGTTGGACAAATATGCTATCACCAAATACGCTGAGAGTTTTGAGTTTGTACCCAAAACCCTTGCAGATAATGCTGGCCTCAATGCAATGGAAATCATAGCCGCTCTGTACACTGGACATGGATCTGGAAACGCAAAACTAGGCATTGACTTAGAGGAAGGTGCTTGTAAAGATGTTTCAGAAACGAAAGTATGGGATCTTTTTGCAACCAAGTAAGTTTCACACTGTCTTTCAGCCATCAGACCTCTCTGTAACTGCTTAGCAGTTGTTCTTGAACATAAAAGCTGGAGTAGAATTTTCTGACTGCTTACGAAGGAGACCATTCATTTTAATGATGACTAAGACATGTAAGTCTCTGTGCAGGTTATTTGCTCTTAAATATGCTTCTGATGCTGCATGCACTGTGCTTCGTGTAGACCAGGTATGCACAAACTGACTTGATTTAATCTTTGGTGAACGAAGCAATTTTTCATTTATATCTTAAGGTGTTGAATCATCACATGAAGGAAAATGATATTGTTAGTTGAATGCAATATCTTAGTAGATTAATATATAAACAAAGCCGCCTTAAGTCCCTTGTTCGTTCAAACTCTTGATTCAATATTCAGTTCCTTCGATAGATATCCATTAAGTATTCTAAAACCTGCAGATTATAATGGCGAAACCAGCTGGTGGACCAAGGAGAGATGCAGCTGCCGCCGCTGGTGCTGGTGCCGAGGAAGATTAAGCCAGAGAATATATACCTCGTAGTGAAACTCTCTTCTTTTGTAACCCTTTGTTCTTTCAATTCTGAGGAAATTTTGGTATGTCTCAGCTTAAGATTTGTGATCTTTGTATACACCCCCAACTGAAGTGTTTTGCCTTCTTTTTGTTTTTTTTTGTTAGTGAAATTGTTTCTAGGATTTTCTCAGTTAAGACTTCGAACGGTTGTGGCTTAATTTTGAAGTTTGAACTAATGTGAATTTGGTTTAGATTTGCTTCTACTTTTCGACAAGTGACGTATAGGTAATTATTGACAAAAGGACAAAGAGAACCAAGCTAGAACGTTGAACCTATGAAAATATTAGTTTGGTTAACATTAATTTGTCTTTTGGGCAAGTGACAAATTCATCAGGAAAAGTAAACAAACAAACTTGTATTTGAACATGAGCCACACATTGACAAAAGAACAAGGGAACTAAGCTACAATTCGAACCTATGTAAGTTGTAAGCTTTTTTCTGTTCATCCCATAGACGTTGTTAAGTCGGAACAAGATGAGGCATCATTTCATCCTGGAGATGCTTCCACATGAAAGAAGCAAACCCTGCAACTGCAATAGAGAAGACACCCAGCCCCAATTTTAACACACGCTTGCTCCGTCCAAGACGTGGGTCTATATCAGTCTCCCCTGTCTTAAGTTTGGCCTCAGAATCCAGATCTGACTTCGGTTTCTCATAGATATCTTCTGTTGTGTTGGTTGGACTAGTAGTGCCAGACGTATCATATATTGATGATGATGATGAGCTTTCACTGTACTGTTGCAGCTGCTCTCTGTTGTCTAGTAACTCAGAGAATGGATCTTGTGTGAAACCATGCCTGTGATGTTTTGAACAGAGGTCTCCTGATTGTCTCTTCTTGGTGCTTCGTCTGGAACTTCTTGACCGGTTGGTCCTAGAGCACACAGATTCATTAAACTCAGAGCTTCTGTTCCGCTGATGGAACCAAACTGACTCAATATTCTCATCTTCAACACCAAAACATTGAATCTGAAATCAAAGAAGCAGAACAATTGAAAGTTCACTGAAAAAGGACACACAAGGGTAAGACAGTTTTAAAGTTGTTATTTTACCTGATTTCCATATCTTGGACTCTCGATTACAGAATCAGTTTCTTGGTTATTCTCTCTGTAAGCCACCAAAGGAGAGCCTGAAACAGCAGTTCTTCCACTGCCTACACCAGAAAACAGAACATCATCATCGTCTTGATCGTTTACACAACTCCCATCATGTCTACTATAAACACTCCCATCATGGGCTCCAAGACTTGGTGTAGACTTGATTGATCCACTGAGCGAGTTTCGGGGCTTGCAGTTCTCTGCATCAAACATTGGATCTGCCTCAGCTATTAATATCTCTGCTTGTCTCATGGTTTCATAAGCTGCCATTTTGACATAATGCACCTCATCTTTTTGGTGTTTCTCTATCTCTTGACATATAAGCTCTAGCTCAGAAAAAACACTCTTGGGATTCAAATTCTTCATCAGAAAGTTGAGCATCTGTATAGCTAAAAGCCGTTTCTGAGAATCATCTTCAACAACACCTAAATCCAGAATCCTCAAACCCGACTTCACCAAAAGCCTTGCATACGCCTCCACAGTAAAAGGATTGTGTTTGGCAAGTGCCATAACAAGTGCCATATGAGAGTTAGCTTCACTTGAGGTGGCTTCAAGTGCAACAGCTAAGCTCTGACAAACATTATTAACCATTTCACTAGACGCAGATCGCCAATTATCACAATCTACAAGTGACTTCAAGCAAAGAGCAGATCCCAAAGCAAGATGCTGCTGATGTTGCGAATCTATAAGAGAATCAGAGAGTGGCTTACAAAGAGAGTGAACCACATTCGTTTTCTTATCTCCAGGTGTAGTAGGATCAATTCCAAATCTAGCCATAGCAGCTACAGCCTTAGAGCAAGCCTGTTGAACACGTAAAGACCCTTCACTGAAACTCAAAGTCCTTATGATCGCTGGCATGATAGTTTCAACATGAGGAGCGATTTTGACTCCATGAGCACGAGCAAGGTCTTCAAAGAGAGAAACCGTGTAGCCACCAGATTCAGAACCAATCTCTTTGACTTGAGAAAGTTGATCAACAAAGACATGAATCATCTTTACATCCTCCAAATCTTTCACAATCGATCTCAGATTGCTCATTGCAGTCTTGTGTGAATCTAGATCTTTATCAAGATTAAACAACTCTTGTCTAAACGCCGAACCGATATTTCTACCCATTGTTCCTCTGAAAACAAAAAAGCCACAATGAATTGAATAAGAACAGTAGCGTAAAGTCTCTTTAAGTAACAAGAAGTATATACAGTATCAGATTTATTCAGTGAATCCTAAACAAATATAACTTTTTACCAAAGTGAGTATACTTAGTGATTCTAAACCATATCCGAATAAGGAAAACAAATCAATCAACACCCATTCTCTTATGATAGATTATACCAAAACCAGTACTCAATTCTTCCAAAAAGAAGAAAAAACAAAAATCAAATTTTTTTAACATCATGAAACCAAACGCTAAACATCATTCTCCGGATGAATTGTGAAATTCTGAACAGAATTGATTAGATTAGATTACGTAAACTTCCCAAAAAAACGGATATTTTAACATAAAAACCATCGAAGGAAAGTGATAAAGACACGAACTTTGGTCTTTGGAATTACAAATCCAAAAAGAATTGAATATAATTGAATGAAAGAAGAGTAACCCTAATCGAAAAAATATACAGAGTATCGAATTCAGAGAAAGTGAAGTCGCGCGAAAGTGACGAAAGAAGCGTACCAGTGGCCTGACGACAGCGAAGATTGACCCAACAAAATTCAAGAAAGACCCAACAAAGAATCTAATAGATAGATCCCAATAGAGTAAGCGCTCTTCTTCTCTTTCTTCTTCACGATACGATGCGAAGGAAACCAGAAAAAAAAACAAAAAGGATTCAACTTTGAATTTTGAATGTTGTGAATTTGGTGAGATGGGCGGGTTTGTTTAGGGTTTAGATCCCTTTCTTTTATTTTTTTCTTTTTTTATCGAAACGGTACCAATCTTTTCAATTTATCAAACTAGAGCTTCTACATATTGTTTTGGGAGAAGAAACAAAACAAATTGAATTATTGAAGTGAATGCTTGTTTACTCTCTCTTCTTAGTAACTTCTTAATATAAGAGATTAAAAGATACTTTGGAGATTTTTACCCAAAAAATAAAGATTAAGATCATGGGAATTAATAGAATTATGGGTTTCTTAGATAGATCGGTAAAGTTGTTGGCTTTTCTCGTAATTAAGTTTAAGAATTTGTTTTCCTCTCAATTTGTGTTATTATTTTAGGAAGATAATATTTTATAGAATCTCGTAATTGATTAAATTTCCATTTTTGTCCAAATTGACCAAATTGTTTTTTTTTTTTTTAATGGAAAACAGTAGTCAAATGGCATAAAATCTGTGTATTCTTACTATCATATGAATCTTATTTCTCTATGTTCATTCCCCCAATTTTGGTCCAGATCCAATGCCTTTTATTTTATTTTCAGTTAGGGAACTAAGAAATTGAATTGAATCAATCCTTCCAAATTGGCAAAACAGTGAAATTTGGTAGCAAAAATAATTTGACTAAAAAGAAGAATTAAGATTTAAATTCGTAATTCAAGCTTAAATTAATGTTATTTTTCTAACAAAACTATAATGTTTATTAGAAACTTTGTCATAGATTTATGTTGACCAAAAAAATAAATTTTATTTAATTAAAAAAGGACAGTTCTCCAATATACTAATAGGCATAATCTCTATAAATATGCAGATATAAAAGGGGGAAACTGTAAAGAAGCGGGTATGGGTCAATTTGTTAAAATAAAAAGTTAAGAGGCTGATTTGTCAAACGAATCTATATAAAAACAGAGGCCAATCCACTTGATTCCATCAGTCCCCATTACATCACACTACTAAACACTCATCGAATTCGAATCGTTTTCATGGCTACACAACCACCACTTCCACTCGCCGGAAGAGTCGCCATTGTCACCGGCTCATCCCGTGGAATTGGCCGAGCTATAGCTATCCACCTAGCTGAACTCGGTGCGAGGATTGTCATCAACTACACATCTAAAGCCGCAGACGCCGAGCGTGCCGCGGCTGAGATCAACGCTTTCCCAGTTAGAGAAGAAATCACAGGAAAGGGACCAAGAGCCATTGTGGTTCAAGCCAATGTCTCTGAACCAAACCAGGTGAAATCGATGTTCGATGCGGCTGAGACCGCCTTTGAATCGCCGGTTCACATTCTGGTTAACTCCGCTGGGATTCTCGATCCCAACCACCCTACGATTGCTAACACATCAGTTGAAGATTTCGATCGCATCTTCAGGTATAAATAGAGACTGTTTCATTGATTAGGTTAGGTTCTTAATCCTAATTAAGCAAACAACTATTTTGTTAATTAGTTAAGGTTAATTTAACAATTATGTCACATGTCACAATGGCCTATAGATTTTGTATGTGTAGTTTCATTGTTACATCCAATAATAATACTCTGTTTTGTTTCTTATGGACTGGTAGTGTCAATACAAGAGGAGCGTTTCTGTGTAGCAAGGAAGCTGCGAATAGGCTAAAGAAAGGAGGTGGTGGTCGGATCATACTTGTGTCATCTTCGACGACCCGATCCTTAAGACTTGGATATGGTACCTATGCAGCATCAAAAGCAGCTGTGGAAACTATGGTCAAGATTCTTGCGAAAGAGCTAAAAGGTACAGGAATCACTGCGAACTGTGTAGCTCCAGGACCTATAGCCACTGAGATGTTTTATGATGGAAAGAGTCCGGAGTTGGTTGAGAAGATAGCTGGAGAGTGTCCCTTTGGAAGGATTGGTGAAGCCAAAGACGTGGTGCCTCTTGTTGGATTTTTGGCTGGTGATGGTGGTGAATGGGTCAATGGTCAGATCATTCCTGTTAATGGTGGATATGTGTAAAAAGATTATGGTCTTTTGACTCTTGGAGAGGAGCCTCTTCTTCTTCCTGATATCTTGAGAAATAATTGGGTGTTAAAATTTGTCAAAATTGAAACATTGGGGGTTCAATTGGAAATAACACAGATTTAAAATAAAAACGTCTTATTCATTTTTATTAATACACACAGCCGTAATATTAAACACTCATTTACTCACCTACAGCCTTTTCTTTTTTTTTTTTATTTGTCGTCGTCGACATCCATAATATATATATTTTTCTTACAAAATCTTAAATATATCCACAGTTAATGTCATTTTTGAACTCGTGTCTTCGTACTGACACATTCATTGAAACCAACTTTATGTTTTACAATATTAAATTTTAATCACACCATACGAAGAACACACAACTAAAGAATAAAAGAAAAAAATGGTTTAAGAATATCTCAAGTGCAACCAAACACCACCTCTGAAGCATCTTACAATCTTTTTAATAAAATATCAAATTTGTGTGACGAATAATCAACGCATGCTCTTTGTATCCATAAACTCAAAAAGCAAAATCGAAAGTATTGGATAATAAATAAATAAATAATTGCAGTGGAAAAGATGATAAAAAAAAAGAATTTTTCATTACACACACACAAACACACACCTACCCAATTACACAAAGCTTTTATATAAACAGTATCCAACCCAACCCACGTCTTTACCATCCCAAACACACAAAACAATGAGTCAACACAACATCTTAGAAGCTCTAAATGTTCGGGTCGTGGGTACGGGTGATCGGATCCTGTTTTTAGCCCATGGATTCGGTACAGACCAATCAGCATGGCACCTGATCCTTCCTTACTTCACCCAATCCTACAGAGTCGTCCTCTACGACTTAGTCTGCGCCGGAAGTGTCAACCCCGACTACTTCGACTTCAACCGCTACACGACTCTCGATCCTTACGTCGACGATCTCCTCAACATCGTCGATTCCCTCGGGATCCAGAACTGCGCTTACGTAGGCCACTCCGTCTCCGCTATGATCGGAATCATCGCTTCGATCCGTCGACCGGAGCTTTTCTCGAAGCTGATCCTGATCGGATTCTCTCCTAGGTTCCTCAACGACGAGGATTACCACGGAGGGTTTGAAGAAGGAGAGATCGAGAAAGTTTTCTCGGCTATGGAAGCTAACGACGAAGCTTGGGTTCACGGGTTTGCTCCACTCGCCGTTGGAGCTGATGTTCCCGCGGCGGTTAGAGAGTTTAGCAGGACTCTGTTTAATATGCGTCCGGATATATCTCTGTTCGTTTCGAGGACGGTGTTCAACAGCGATCTGAGAGGAGTCCTTGGGTTGGTTAGGGTTCCGACTTGCGTGATTCAGACGGTGAAGGATGTGTCAGTGCCGGCTTCGGTAGCGGAGTATTTGAGAACTCATCTAGGTGGAGATACGACTGTTGAGCAGCTTAAAACTGAAGGACATTTGCCGCATCTCAGTGCTCCGGCTCAGCTTGCTCAGTTTCTCCGGCGAGCTCTTCCTCGGTGACCTTTCTTTTTTGAGAATGTGTGTGTGAGAAGAAAAAAATAAAAAGTAGGAATATGGAAATTGTGGGGTCCACATGGAAAAAAATACAAAAAAAAAAAAAAGTGTGACTCTCTCTCTCTCTCTCTTCTCTATTTTGTGGAGGACAGTTTGGCATTGTCAAATCTTATCTTAGGATTATGATTTGTTCACTCCACACGTGACACGTGACTTTTCTCACTCTTTTTTCCTTATGATAATCACATAACAAAAATTATATAATTGGAGAATAACAAAATAATCTTTTATCTTTTATCTTTGCTTTACTCTGAATATTTTTCCTATCCATATTGTTGTTTCTAAGTAGTTGTGGTCCTTTTTGTGTTTTTACTCCGTTATTGATTTGATGTAAACCATCTAGATTGTCGAACTTGTTCTTCATTCTTAAATGATGGAGACAAAAAGATAATATATATAAAAAAAAGTGAATTAGTACTAGAAAATTCTTTAGCATCACATCGGAAAAGCATAAAAGCATTAGGCATATAATGGGGATAACCGGATAAATAAGTCTGATATTAGGGCAACTCCAACCATAAAACACCAAAACACTAAATTTAGACACTAAATTTAGTGTTTTGGTGTTCCAAAAAGTTTTTCATCTCCAACCACAACACCAAATTTCACATTAAAAATAAAAATTTTGATTATTATATTATTAAACTAAAATTCTTTAACAGTTTAATAAAACATCAACATTTATATAAACGATTTATTCCAATTCAGTACTTAATAGAAAATTATAATTAATAAATTAAAATAACAGAAAATACTTTTTTTAATAATTTTGAGAAGAAGAGCAGCAACAAACTAAAATGAAGAACACGGAGAAGGTTCTCAAAGCTAGTATTTTGGATCCCAATATCGAGCATCCCAAAATCAAGAAGATTTAGTTCAAGGAGAACATGTTCAAGGACAATAATCTCAAGATGAAGACCAACCAAATTTTAGTCAGTACTATGATTATCTTAGTGGAAATTAAATTAAGATTGTTGTTCAAGGAAATTAGATTGTTGTTCAAAATTATATTATGTATCTTATTGATTTTAGTTTTTATGTTTGTTTAGTTTTAATTTTATAATATAATGTTTTTATTATTTTATTGAAGTTTAGTATGAACTTTTAATCTTATTAAATTTAATATTTATTTTAAAATTTAATTGTAATTATTATTTTATACTATATTAATTATAGTTACTAATTTATATTACTAAATGTAATAAGAATATTTTACAATATTAATGATATATCTAGTTTTTAGTTGATTAACAATAATTTTAATATATTTTTAAATTAAAAACATGAATAAAATAATATATATATTTTGAGTGTTTTGTGAATAGTGTTACACCGTGTAACACTATTCACAAAACACCAAAAAAATGGAGATAGTATTGTTTTTAGTGTATGGTTGGAGAGCATTAACACTATAATTTGGTTGTTTTGGTGTACCCGTTGGAATTGGCCTTACTAGTATTTGTCTACCGTCATATAATCTTATTTATTTAAAATTATACGAGTGGCTAAATTTTATAGTACAATAAAGAAAAATAGTAAAATATAAACGAAACTATGTAATATTTTTTAAAAATAATATTCATTCATTTTCCAAACAAAAGCAAACATTGAAGCAATTCAAATTGAAATTGTATACGAATCGACGGATCCAGACAAAACTAACGATCACCAATTCCCCCTTAAACTTAATTGCTTTATCGTATTCCTACACAAAACTTTCGAGTGTGCTTAAAACTACATGAACTAATATATAATTTGAATTTACTACATAAACTATTTAAATGCGGTCAAAACCTACAAATCAGAAGATGCCGTTAATTAAACCGTTAATGTAGCTGACTGGGATGCCACGTAGGTGAACTATACGACTGCGATTTACAAAACGACGTCGTTTCACTAAAATTAATTTGTTTGAAAAACTAACAAGGTAAAGAGTCGAACCAATGACCTCTCCATATACACACCCGCCTCAATACCAAATGATCTATAAGACTTCTCGAAGAGCACACATCCGTATATATATACGCGTTCTTCGATTCTTCTTCTTCCCCGTGGACCATTGATAGAAGGAAACAAATCTGCAGAGACAAAGAGATTTCAATTCTGTATTGACAAAGAAATTAAGAACCCAAGAACTGTCATTGATTCCTTTTTTTTTTTTTAATGTCTGCTCGTATTTCTTTTTGTTTTTTTTTTTTTTCTGTTTTTCAAATTTTATCTTTTGGTATTCTTTAGGATATATTTCCATCTGGATTTATGTTATTGAAGCATTTGGTGTTTGAATTCCTTATCGAGACCTGTAAAATTGGGCGTTTTCAAGTTTTCATATTGCCTCAACTTGGGTATTGATTAAAGTGGGTTTTAGGTGTTTAATTTTTGCTAAATTGTGTAAACTATTTGATTTGTTGAGCTTTGACGATGCTTACTAGCTTAGGAAACGAAACTGATTTTTTCTTATAAATGGTTCGTCGATTCTAAGTCATCAATGACATGGTTTTGTTTGTTCAGATCTGTCTCCTGCTATCGTTTGTTAATGAGGAAGAAGAAAGACGAGTGTATATATATAGTTTATGTTTCAATTTTCATTGAGAGTTGTTGTAGCTTGTTTGGTAATTGATCGAGTAAGTCTTCGTTGAGGTCATTGGTTCGACACTTCAGCTTGTTGATTTTTTAAACAAATTAATTTTAGTGAAACTACGTCGTCTTGTAAATCCTACGTGGCATTCCAATCAGTTACATTAACGGTTTAATTAACGGCATCTTCTGATTTGTAGGTTCTGACCGTATTTATATAGTTTATGTAATAAATTCAAATTATATATTAGTTCATGTAGTTTTAAACACACTCGAAAGTTTTATGTAGGAATACGATAAAACAACTAAGTTTAGGGGAAACTGGCCGTTTTCCCTCACTTACACACATATAACACGATGTCATAACTACTGTCTATCTACCCTAAATAAATGACACTAATAAATTTTTTAGTAAAAAAATAAAATAAAATAAATCTTTCATTCGTATGGCTGCTGCGTCGTCAGTTTCGTCTCCCACGTTTTGCCTCGCCGGCCGAGTCGCTATAGTCACGGGATCTTCTCGAGGTATAGGCCGTGCTATAGCTATCCACCTTGCCGAGCTTGGAGCTAGGATCGTTGTTAATTACTCCACTAACTCCGTCGAGGCCGACAAAGTCGCGGCGGCGATTACATCCAGCTGTTCGAAGAACGACGATTCAGAAGACGTCGCCGGTAAAATTCCACGTGTCATTGTGGTGAAGGCTGATATCTCGGAGCCGAGCCAGGTGAAGTCACTTTTCGATGAGGCAGAGCGTGTCTTCGAGTCGCCGGTTCATATCTTGGTTAACTCAGCTGCTATAGCCGATCCTAATCATTCCTCTCTCTCAGACACATCAGTTGAACTTTTTGATCGCATCATTAGGTCAATTTTAAGTTTTAATTATTGCTTAATTAACACGATTTTTCAGTGATTCCTAATTATTCGATTCGTTGCTTGATAACAGTGTGAACACAAGAGGTGCGTTTCTTTGCGCTAGAGAAGCTGCGAACAGGCTAAAACGTGGAGGCGGTGGCCGGATCATCCTCCTCTCAACTACACTGGTCCAATCCTTACATCCACACTATGGCTCATACACGGCTTCAAAGGCAGCAGTAGAAGCCATGGCCAAGATTCTTGCCAAAGAGCTCAAAGGAACACATATTACAGTGAACTGTGTTTCTCCTTGAGCCGTTGCCACGGATATGTTTTTTACAGGAGTGAGCGATGAGATTGTAGAGAAAGTAAAGTCACTCAACTTATTTGGTAGGC
The DNA here is from genome assembly GCF_030686135.1 of Camelina sativa. Taxonomy (NCBI): domain Eukaryota; kingdom Viridiplantae; phylum Streptophyta; class Magnoliopsida; order Brassicales; family Brassicaceae; genus Camelina; species Camelina sativa. The sequence goes on from NC_141894.1 coordinate 1,341,122, forward strand.
TTGGTGAGACCAAAGACATCGCACCTGTTGTTGGGTTCTTAGCCAGTGACGCTGCTGAATGGATCAACGGTCAAGTCATCATTGCTAATGGTGGATGTCTCTAGTAAATAGACAGAGAGGTTAGTCTTCTTTTACAATCAAAGCTTTTAAATTTCAAACGGTGTAAATTTGATACAATGGAAACAAACATATCAAATAATCTATGAACCAAATGATTGATATTAACCCAAAGAATCAGTCATATACAACGAAAAATATTATAATCTCATTGTGCTAGGAGAAGAAACACCAAACCACTCATCACCAAACATAACCTAACCATCGAACCATAGCTATAATCATAATGACCAAACGATGGCTCTCCGATCTGAATCGGGAAATTACATTGTCCTTGAGATATATTCCTAGTAGTGATCGTCGCTAGCCCTTCAAAATCGCAAGCTTGAGCTTCTTGATTTTGCACTTGGAAATACATGTTAAACGCATAAGACGCATTTCCATTCGCATCAAGATTGCCACAAGATGATCCGTAACCTAAAGCGGTACAGTCCGAAAGCGAACAAGCGTAGTCTATATTATCTCCGAGCTTACTCATATTGCCACGACCATTAGGATTAAACATACACCACTGGTTTAGCATGTACTGAACGTTTCTAGCTCCGGTTAAGAACTTTTTCTGCCCTTGTCCCCTAAAATCAAACGGGAACTTCGGTTGGCCATCGAATTTGAATATCCCCCAATGACGTTCGAAGTTTCCGGGCGCTACACTTTTTGCATCTTCATCGATAAATCCGAAAAGATAAACCTCAATGTAACCTTTACGCATAGGAGTTCCTACGTTGTTCGACAACCGCGGAAGCAAACCGGAATAAAACCGTTCCGCGTTTTGAATGTTTGCGTTCTTGTCTCCATCCGTAGGCCAACCAACTTCTCCAACGATCACTTCCATGTCGCCGTGATTCAACGCGTTCAAAGAAGCTACAAGCGTGTCGAAACTAGCGTCGAAGACGTTCGTGTAGATAACACCGTTATCGTTAACGGTGTTTTGGCCGTCAAAGAAAGCGTAGTCGAAAGGGAAGTCACTGCTTAAGTAGAGACTGAGGAAAGGGTAAATGTTGACGGTGAAAGGAGCTTTGTTCTGCGCGAGGAAGTTAACGATTTGTGTCATTTCTTGGATGATGTCGGAACGGAATCTTCCGGCGGATGGGACTTGGTTGTCTGGAGGAGAGTTGTAAACGTCCGCGTTTAAAGGAACGGTGGCTTTGATGAAATCACCGACTCCGGCTTCGTTTAAAGCGGTCTGGATGTTGAAGAGTGCTGGGTACGTTAGGTTTATGAATGATCCGTTGTATGCCGTCAAGAACGGCTCGTTCCCTACGGCAACATATCTGCATACAAAAAAAAGTTGAATTCATATTACTAATTTATTTTTGCTAAAGTTGAAATTAAATCATAATTCAAATAGAATTTAAAGCTTTAGTAATAAATTTTATATTCTTGTGATATATTTCAGAAATTACATGATTTCATATTGGTATTTTTTTTAACGTCGGTACGATAATAACATTGCGTGAAATTTCACATGACATCCAATAGTTGCAAAGTTTGCATCTTTGCAATAAAGAGGAACTGATGAAAAAGAAAGATATAGACTTTTTTGGTTTCAGAACACGTTTGGATCATGTGCAATAAATACTTGACACACACATGACGGTCCATATTTGAATATATATGAAATATGGGTTGAATAAATATGAATATGGGATATACACACACACATGATTGATGGTCCATATATGGATAAACCAAATTCAAATAATTTACATTATTTAACAAGAAAAATATATACATACATATAGAGATAATTGAAAGGATGTGGTGCTCAACAAACTATTATAACAGGTTAACAACTGAAATAATATAACGAAAAAAAAAAATGATTCGCTCATTTCGACCAATAATAGCATTCTACAGATAAATATTACTAGAAGAGAATAAAGATTTTAGTTGTCCAACTAAGTCAGAACACCAAAATAAACGTGTAAAGGATTGGAGCTCACCTCAGTTTGTCTAATCAGGTGGGCTCACGACTATTATAGACCTCCAAATCCAATTATTAATTTTCAAGTTGTCAACATTTTTTATTTTCTTTAATAAAACAGTAACAAAAGTTTATAAAGTAATCGTTCTGTAAAGTTCCAGTAACCCAAAAGGGTCTATAGTATCCTACTGATTTCCCCTTTTCAGATCATCCAATATCCAAAAGCTTTACTTTATACTATCGTTAATATATCATGGTTATAACTTATAACCAAAACAAAATAAGAGTCTATAACGTATCAATATTACTTACGTTAAAAATTCGAGTAATTAATCACGAAGTTAATAAATGTTTAAACTTACTTGATCTTAACGCCGTTGTTAAAGTTGAATCGAGAAACGTTTCGTTGGACCCAATCTTTAGCTCTTTGAAAGTTTCCCATGGCTTTGAGTAGATCATTAGGGATCGCCACCATAACTTCGACGCCAGAGCCAGCGAGAGCACCCATCGTGTTCGTGTCAGCATCGAACAGCTTCACTTTCTGTATGTTGTTGTCTTTAAACATCTCCACCACCGTCTTCGGTGGTAACTGATGAGTCGCCATTGTTCCCCAGTTTACTCCCAAGCCAGAAACGCAGCCGGAGAAAAAACATACGGAGGAAAAGATGACAAAGACAACGGTGGAGTTAGTTATGGGACTCTGTTTTTGTCGATGATTCATTTTTTTTTGTGATTCCTCTGTTTTTTTTTTTTCCTGGAAAGTTTTGTGCTTGATGGTGGAAAAGAAGAAGTGTAAGAAGTATATAAATAGTTTTTGTGGGTTTTTATGCTCTGTTGTAGCCCGATGATTCGAGATAAGGGAAAGAAAAAGATTAAGTTGACAATAAAAATCTGAGTAAGCCAAAGAAAGAAGAGATCAAATAGGACTACAGAAGGAAGAAGAAGGAAACAGAGTCAAAACCGGCCTTTGAAACAAAAACCGACCATTAAAATATCTATAAAAACAAATATTTATTAAAATATATGTAATTTAGTTAACATAATTAGCATAAGGCTATGTATATAGTCTGTACCATGCATGTATTAATTATTCAGGCCTGACCAACATTTATAGCAGTTGGCGAAGTGTTAGTGGTTTGGTATGAGGATTAAAGAATTAATACTACTAGGTTGGTAACCGCGCTACGCTGCGGGATTGTTTTTATGTGTTTTTATTTTATAAACTTTTTTATTTTGCATTTATAAATAATTTTCATTATATTGTTTGGAATCAAATTTCATAATCAATAAAGTATTTGATTGTGCTTGATGATAATTTTTATTTTTTTTGTTATTATTTGTTTCATAAACGTTTTTTTAGAGAAGACTATACTTTTTTTTTTTGCATAATGAATGTGGGAATTTCCAAGAATATACTATTTTTTAATTAAAAAAGAAAAGAAAGATATAAAGAACATGGAGTACCGGTAGAAACAACAAACCGAGCAGGTAGATAACCTGATTACAAAATCGATTTGTTTTGTTAAACTAAGAAGCTTCTTTTTCTCATTACTCAAATCTTTCAAAGTGATAAAAAGCTTTGATTTTTTTTTGTTCTTTTTCTGATTAATATGGTGGATGTTATGACAGTATGCGTGTTTAGTTTTGTGCTATGTTGCGAGATATATTTTTTTGATAATTTTTTTTAGTAGAAATATAATATGTAATAAATCATATTGTTTAAAATCATTATTACATCAAACAAATGTTTGCCAAGCATTTTTGAAGAAATTGTTTGGCATCAAGTGGCATTTTGACATCAAACCAATGTGTGCTTAGCATTTTTGATTAAGTTGTTTGGCATCAAGTGGCATTTTGAGGGAACACCATGTCTTATATGATTGTAGAGCAATTATTTGTCTAAACCAAAGTTTGTTAAGCGAAATATTATGTACCAAAGTCATCGTATATAAACTAAAATTACAATCAAGATAAAAAAAAATCGGTTTCACTTTGACTACTATATATTTTATGTGAACCGAACCAAACATTTCAAAAGGAATATGTGAACCGAACCAAACATTTCAAAAGGAAAAAAAAAAATCATTTTAAACCTAACTACTTAATTGGTTCAATTCGGAACCGACCAAACCGACTGAAACATATGATGGAGCATATACCTCTAACTGGGTCATAATCCACTAACTCAAATTTGGTTAATGAATCTGTCTCGACCGTGAGTTTTAGCTCATGTTCCCGTTGATTCTCGCCGTCCGTATCTTGATTCTCACCAAAAGAAAAAAAAAATTCCAAGGATGACATCTTTTAGGTAATACCCTGCATTCATACCATAGTGAAATTACTTGTTGTTTTCGATTTTGTTTATTACTCTAGCCAAAAATTAATAGGCATGTAGTCCTCAAGTCTAACTTCCATATGTTCAATAAGTAAGGGCCCAACATATCTACTGCTAATAAGGAAATGGAATATCAAAAGAACATTCACTATCAAAATCAAGAGTGGTATTGAATCAATAAATTGAGAATAATTAATGAAAGAGTTTGTGTTCCAGTAAATAACTTAGATTTTTTAAAATGAACTGCTCAAGCCAGAATGAACAATGGTGGAGAAACACTAATACATGACTCAAATTTCTATAAAAACTAATATCAGTTTTAATAAAGAAACCTAAAATTACCTGCAACCTCAAACACTATATAACACCATCTTCCATCTCTTGAAGTATTGTGGTTGTCTACGTCTTGACACATCAAATCTTAGAGCAGGTGCAACAAAAAATACCTAAAGGAAAACAAAAGCTAATGTTTCATATTCATATAATATTCGAAATACAAGAGTGTATAACCAAAAGCTGTATATAGTTATTGAGTTACGCATAAGAGAACATACCGGGAATGACAATGTCACCTAGGCCAAGCATAGAATAGGGTCTTAGAGCATCACCCGTAGGGAATAAAAGCTGAAACAAATATGCAACAATGAGATTACTGACAAGATCACAACAACAACCAAAATCAAATTAATTTTATTTGGTGTGTACTTCTGAGGCAATTTCTTTTACTAACCTTTATTGGAGCATCAAAGGATTTGGCAACACTAACCATAACCGGAGTGAAGAAAACCCAGAAGATATCATAAAAAATAGTCCTGCCTGGAAGTCAAGTTAAACAAACACCGAAATGAATAAGACATCTTTGATAACTTGAATGGTCTTATCATCTAATCATTCCAAATAAATTTCAATAATAACATTCAAAGATGCGGTTCTTACCAAAAGGATGACACCAGTCTTGAATGATCCAAGAGAGAGCATCTCAATTCCCTGTATTGGCCACACGATTAAAAAGAAAAATAAGTCACACCCACCAACGGTAACGCGACTATCATCATAAACCAACTATCATTATAAACATAATTCCCATTGACGCATTATGTCGAACAACATAAGCAATGTTAGAAAGGAACAAACAATTGGTCGAGTCATAACTAAAAGCTCATAGGAGTACAAAATTAAACATCTAACATCCAAGGTATAGAGAGTCATAACTAAAAGCCTACGTAGGCTTTAATTTTTATGATATACTCTCTAAAATTGAACCCCCAAGTTCTTAGTCTATAGACGCAGTTTGACAAATTAGGTTTTATGACATCCAAGGTAGACTTTTAATCGAGCGAAAACATATTAGGTTTTCAAATTGGCACAACAGAACAATCCTTTCGTAAACCAAGCCACATAAGAACTCGAGGAATTGCTAAAACGCTCTCTTTTGTTTCACTTTTGCTTTGTCCACGTGAGAAAAAAAGAGCTGATCTGTATTAATTGTTTAAATCTGATAGGTTACTGATTTTAAATGATGTGTCAAGTTATGCTTCAATGTTGAGGCTGATGTGTCAGATGAGGAGAGCAACGCATCCTTCTTTTATTGTATTGATAGTTCTATTTCAAGTATGAAAGTTAATCTTATGCACAATACTTGCAGCTTTTGATTCTATGTTGTGGAGGTTCACACGTACGTATTGAGAAACGTTAAAATTTGCAGGTTAATATCGCTTTCGTAAGCTCATATATTAAGAAATTGGGTTTCTGTATCTACAGAACTTCAAAACATTATATATGATGATAAAACGTACACCAATATATTAAATTAATTGAAAACAAGATTTTTAAATTGTATCCATGGACGTACTTTTTAATAACTATGATGTATATTTTGGCTTACTTAATTTGAAGTAGTCATGATGAAGTATAGTTAGGTAGTGTGTGTGTATAGATTAGCTAGACTGATCAATTTGTTTTCTCTATTAGAAAAAGTTGATTATCTTTTTTTTCACGATCGAGTACGTACAAACGTTCTTACGTACGAGAAGAAAATCAGAAACATCCAAATATAAGAAGGTGACGATAGAGATTCTTGATTTGAGAGCACCATCAACAAACACACGAATAATTAACAGATCTTTAAAAGGCATGTAATTAAATTAGTCACGGTTGGTCTACACATATTATAAAAAATTTATTATCATCAGCCAGAGAAATTAGTGGGAGTCGTCGACATGAAAAAAAAGAGCATCACGTATGCGGCTAAATCAACATATTACCCTTTGGCTGATGCAATGGCGTGGCGCCAGACAAATAGTTCTACGCGCTAAAGCAAGCGCGTAATGATGATGATGTTTAACGTCATATCTAATGGGCCTTATATTTTGGAGTCATTATTGGGTATTTCCAACAGCACTAATGGGCCATCGACGCTGTTCTAAACAGACCGTTACCCTTTCTTGAGAGCTAACCAAACATTGCGAGTGATAGAGCGAGCGCGATCGTAAAGAGGTATTTCGTCGAACACTTGGTGAGCATAGAGCGCGATGATGAAAGGAAGCAAGGCGAATCTCTCTGCACTTGCCGAGAAATGCAAAGTACATCCTCTTTTCTCTAATATATTTTCCTAAAATCGAAGCTCTTTCTTTGTATCGATTGAAAATTTCTCGGCTAATTACTTCTCCCTGTCTGTGTAGACTGTAATCGGTTCGAACTGGCAAGGATACCTAAATACCATCAAACCTGAAGATAAAGCTAGGTAATTTCCCGACTTTTTCAAGTTTGAAATTGCTTGATGGGTACTTAGAACACCCCAGATTTGGTTATCATGAGGATATGAAGAAGATAAGCTTCTCTGTTTTTAGATTTCATTCAATGTCGATCATGGGATTCTGCTAAATTGTTATTTTGAATCAAGTATTAATTTTGGCTGTTTTGCTTAGTATAATACATACTTCAAAGATTAAATACGTGATGAGACGAGGAAAGCCCTATCTCTGGGTACCAGAAACTGAACCGCACAATGTTGTAAGCTTTCTTATTGTTACATACTTAGTCTTGAATGATACGTTTATGATGCTGACCATTCACAATCGTAAATAGAACTTAAAAAGCTAATCTCTGATTTTGGCAGAACATAATGTTCGATGAACGTGGATCCTTTTCTATTTCCCATCCGTATCCTGGTCCCCTTGCAGCTTTTTTCAAGTCTTTAGGAAAGGTTTGTGTTTCTATTCAATGTCTTGTCTTAGATTGGAGGTTTTTTTGAGTCTGTATCACTCTTACTCAGACGGGGTTAACTTTGTTTGCAGCTTCCAGACCGGGTTGCTTTTACTGGAGAGATTGTCCCTGTTAAAGAGAAAAGGGTAAGAACCATAAAACTTCTAATTCGGAGACAGTCATAGCTTTCCCTTTTTTTGTTCATCATGCCTTGTCTTCTTGATAAAAAGGTTGAGGCGGTGAATAAATATGTTGAGGAAGCTATACAATTAGAGGAGAAAGCGATTAGTGAGAGTCCAAATTCTGTTCGTAGTATCTTGAATTCTTGTGATCAGATGTATGCCTCCCGGTGTGAGAGTCTTAGAGCCCTGGTCTGTGATGCAAAAGAAAAATACGTTATTTATAAGTTCGTTCCAAGGTAAAAAACACACAAACCCATCTCTGTTTATGCGTAACTAAACCAATATATCAGTTTGAGCTTAACTGAAGACAAGATCTTATGATGATGAATTATCTCGTTTTCTTCTCAGCTCATGTATGTTTATTGACCCAAATGGTGCCACGAAAGAAATAGACTTAAAGGTTTTGGAACTGTCAAAAGCTGATCCATTAGGTAATGAAACCAACGACATTTGATTCCAAGCTATCCATCTAGCTTTTTGGTTTGCTTCATCTTAAGTGTTTTGCACTGGATTTTTAATTCACAGGGATTTGGTCTACAAAACTTGTGGATGGAATCAACAAGAACGAATCAAGAAGACGGGCTTTGATTCTTTTCTGTCTATACTATCTCGATATAAACGCAAGGGTAAAAAAAAGAAGCGTATGCCATGAGTTTTGGATTTCGGAATCTCTATGTTAGTTTGGTCATTTAACGGTGTTTTCTTTTGGCGATTAGGATGCTTATATGGTATCAATGGATAAGAAAGGTTTCAAGTTGTTGGGGAAGGTACCGAGTGAAGAAGAGGCTGGAGATGAGTATCAATGGAGAGAGTTTAGGTTTGAGTTTGAAGAAGAGGTGAAAGACGTCGAAGCTTTTTGCCACCAACTTGTGGAAATGGAACAAGAGGTTGTGAGCAAGTTCACTGACCATACCGGTCTGTGATTTCAATTCTTTTCTTATGAATGACGAGCCGGACCGGTTTACATTTTAGTGAAATTGTTTATTTACGCAACAAGGGTGGTTAGTGGTAATAACCGTGTATTATTAATTTAGTTCTCAACGGTCCGATACGGATTTATTGAAAGCTTTTGAGCTTTTCAATGTAAAATTATCTGACCGGTTTGATTAAGATATGTTTGGTACGGTCCAAACGCTTTGACGCGTTCAATTATAAGTACTACGTTTCTCTCTCTCGATTCACCGTACAAACTCCGACGAACGGCCGTTCGTATTCGCCGGTGCGACGGTGTATCTTCGGGTAAATTCGTAATACTTGAGTGTCTATGAAGTTAGAGGTACGTACTTCTCTGTATTGTATATATGAGGTAAAAATAAACAATGAATAGTTTTTGGTACATTATCCTCAATCAAGAATCTTGATTCAAAACGTTATCTTTGTATTGAGGAGTTCCCTAATAGGGTTTCTCAGTTCCAGCTGAAACCATTCAAGTCGAACTGTTTTGTACGCGTTGTTGTACTATAGCTTTCAACATGTGTGTTGAGGTCTAGCTCTGTTGCTGAGTCCGTGCCTTTACGGTGGTTTCGTGTTTCAAACTTATGATCCTCACTTTTGTCTTTGAATCTTTCTTCTGTATACTCATTGTTGCCTTGCTGATGATGATGACCTTTGTGTCCCTGCAATCCTACTCCTATTGATAATCTACCTGGACTTCTCTCTGAATATGGGATTCTTTGTTCTGTTTCACTAACCATTGTTGAAAGGTATGGATTATTATTCCCTCTTAGACCTTCTGTCCATGTGAGCTCCATTCGTTGGAACAATGGTTCTTCTTCCATATTCTCTTTCTGCTCGGATGTGGAATCACCTAGATATGTTCTTAGTCCTATTCTGTTGTTCTCTAGCGTTTTCTGCGTTCCCTCGCTTGAGGTCAGACAACTTTCAAGAGAGCAATCAGGTGGATAGGTGGTTGTTTGAATCTGTTGCGGGCAAAGGTTTTGGAGTTCTTTTGGTTCTAGGAAACTTGAGTTTGGATACTCTGCTGATACTTTAGATACTAATTCCGAGAGTTGTACTTTTGCAGCTTCGATTCCAGCTGCACCCAGGTTCTGTCTTCCAAGAGTCTCTTGTGCTTTCTCCAACACCGATTGCAGGTACTTCCCTTGAGCCTCTATCCTGAGCTGCAAATGTCGCTGTACCTGGCTCAGTTTTAAATACGAACATGTAAACTGAATGCTTTTTTCTCTTTCTAGATATACTATAAGTGTTTGATGACTTGTAAGAATCTTTAACGTTTTTAGTAAGAGTGCAGAACAGCGTTGTATGGATATGATACCTCAAGTTGCTCATGAAGCCTTCTTTGGACCTCTATTTGCATTTGCAGTGCTTCACTTATTGGCGAGTTCCTGTGTGCAAGTAGATTAGATAATTTTGTGATAAGCTAATACGTTAGAATGATATATATAGACAAATAATAGTCATATTCTTACATGTTCGGCTGTGGTCCAATGCTTAGATTCTCACTCTGAATTTCATCTACATCAGGAGTCTTTTCTTCCATCATGGTCATCATACCTATACAAGTACATGCTAGGTTTAGATCTTTGTAAAGTTTGTAAGTTCATGAACCTGTGAATCTTGTTAATGGAAATAGACTTTACCTATCTTGTTCAAGCCACTATTAGCTTGTCCGTTGAGATTCTTGCTCAGCCTGTATTTCTGGTTACCAGTTTCATGAAGTTAATAATAACTTTTTGTGAATATTATTAGCTAGAAAAGCATATTTTTTTACCTGAAGATGACTTTTGAGATGGTATAAGGTAAGGCCTGGAATACCCATGACTTTCATGATTGTCTTAGGAGTAGCTTCTGCAACAGAGAACAGACAATATTATTATTGTATCTAAAAAAGCCTGCTGGTCAAAAATAGATTAATTCTATTACTAATGATATAACTCACTATCTGCTCCACCGAGTTGATTGACTGCTTCTATGAATCTCTCATGAAGATCAGGAGTCCATTTTAGGCGTGGCTTTGCATCCGTCGAAAGGATGAGTCCAGATTCTCCTGGACTGTTCCCTCTAAGGAATGGATTCCTTTCAGTGGTTATATGCATTCTTGAAGAAGAGAGGATGTTCTTTCCTTGGTGCTGGTTTTGGTAATACATAAAGTCTGTTCACAAAAAGGCAAATGTAAGTTTAGTCCCCCAACTGCTGGAAACTGCTTTAAAATAATGATTTTTTCTTTTTACCTGACGTGATCTTAGTTCTTGTATTCAAACTGCTTCTCTTAGAAGTTCCCAAGAGTGTAAAAACTCCACGAACTAAGGAAGATGTTTCTTTTAGCTGCTTTTGCTTACTTGTTCTTTATATTTTTTTCTCAGGTTGGTTTGATGCAACTTTGCTTTATATAGGAAGTTGAATGGAGAAATTAGAGAAGGATGATTAAGGTATGGAATATGAATAACTGGTCCAATCGATGCTTTTGTTAGTTGTGTCCTTATCGTTTGAACTGTTAATGTTTTTGTTTTTGTGGATGATTATATTTTATAATTTCATGTGTATTGATGATTCCTATGGACTACAACTTTTCAACCCCAAGTTAGATACCAGAATTGATCCACAATTAATGCATCATATGCGCATTCTTTCGCCATTCTGGCAGAGAAGTATCTTATTCCCTGATTTTTTTTCCTACCTTCTTCTTTTTTTATAACTTGGGCTGGGGGAATCCACTCTTTTCTTATTCTTTGATATTTTTCATAGTCACAGCTCTCTAACTCTTCTCTTGGAATATTCTCAATGCTTTTCATTTGTCTGAATTGTATTTGTTCCTTATTCATGGAGTCATTTTCGGTCTCTAGGTGCATTATGTGTCTAATGATTTTTATATATCAAGACTTTTAGTCGTCAGCTGTTACTGATGATATTATAAAGGGGTTGTTCATCTTGCCATGTTTGAAGAATGTGTAGTATGATATAAACACTTTTGACTCTCAGTCCAACCAAGAAGCCATTTAGTTTGAGATTAAGCAAACATATGAAAGTTGGAAACATTGCTTTGCTTTAAAAGATGATAAAGAATCTGTCTCCTTCAACAAGTTTAGTACCTATTCTTCTCTCTATAAATTTACTGGAGGGTCCCATTTCTTATCATTCTTTGATTAGCACAAAAAACATTTGGCCCCTCCATTTCCTCTGTTTTATTATGTTTGTAGCCTTTCTTGTCTGATCTACTAACAATTATCTCTCCGGTCCATGTGTGTTGTGTGTGTCTATATGTTCATTACATATAAAGAAGTGAAGCATCACTTCATCTATTGCTTGGCTACTTTCTCACTCTATACTTTCCTGCAAATATTTAGGAGATGCCTAGCTACGGTTTTGAAAGAGTTTCTGCATGCATCCATATTACCGTCATGGCCAACAGAATAAGGTCATTGCCAAATGTTGGAGTTGCGTAGGATATTACTACTGTATGTGCAACTGAGAATATATCCATATTTTTTTTTGTAGTCCCACATTAGGTTAGTGAGTGCTTTGATATGGTCTATTGTTCATAAGGTATATATTTAACAAAACAAATATTATGTTCCTTGAATGATATCTTTGCATTTATTTGATACCGAACCAAACTTTATAGGCGATATCTCATGGTTGTGATTTCTCAATACACTTTATTCGGTTTCGGGAAGAAAGAACCTATCATAATCTTGAGTTAAAAGTATTAGAGCATATTACCAAAATAGTTTCATCTCCATGTGGGTGAGAATATGCTTTCCATGTTGTGTGTTGCAAGAGTCTCTTAAAGTCTACTTGAATGAATCTCTCATCAAAACTCACTCTTTCTCATGAAGATTCTTTCTTTCTTACCCCCAAAGTCTCTGTTTAATTACAGCGCTTTTGTAAAGGTCATCGAGTGAATTAGTTTATAAACCAATCAAGATTTCGAGACAATTCTTGATATTGTTCCACTTTTATGCACTTTTGTAACGATTACTGAGACTTTTAGTTAAATAGTTCTGATTTTTTTATAATAGTTGCACACTCTCTAGCTCTGTTATAGTTTGTTTACCTTTTACCCATTTGAAAGGTCACTGTTATAAGTGAAAAGAAGAGGGAGTGGTGTGATAGAGACTAAATGTTCTTCCTTGTACGTTCATTTTAACAGATTCTTGTTCGTGTTTACGACTAACTTTACTAATGATGCTTCGAAGCTCTCGCGTAGGGAGCATACTTCAACACGTGGGCTACATTCGCCGGAAAAAATACTCACGGAATTGTATTCTTTTTTTTTTTTTGCTCGTAAAATAAAATATGTAACATATTTAAAACAAAAGGAACGCAGAAAGTGGGTGATTCTGTAGAATGAGAATCAAAAACTCAAGAAGAAATTAAAATGAAAAAAAAAAAGGTGAGTCGCATTCTTAAGTCAAGAATCTTTGTTATTCATCTTAACCCGAAAATAAAATTTGTTAACCAAAAAAAAGAAGCCCTATATGAGGTTCGTTTTCTTTCCACTTATAGCTAGGCTTGCTTCATATTTTGTTAACATTCAATGTATAGAAGAAGATTATTGATATTTGTTTTCGTTACTTATGTTATGTATATTATCAACGTCACAAATCAACCTAATTTTGGACTTTTTACAGAATAAAAAATGTGTTATTGCATCAATTTTCACCTAAACAGATTTAGTTAAACTGAAGACTTTGAATCAGTAAATTGAAAAACGAACCTGACTGGTTCGGCCTCATCAACGATCAATATTGAACAGGTGGCAGTAATTAATTGACTGACTATTACTGGCTACTAAAATTAAAGTAGACTCAGCCACAAGCCACAGATGATCCCTCGCCTGTAAATACATTAATTGCGTATAAAACCTTCTGTTACAGAAGGAATATATAATTTTAATCATTGTATAAAACCTTTATTACTGAAATTACTTGTGGTAATTTCTATACTCCGTCTGTTTCTAATTGATTCAATTTTTAGTTTTTTCACACATATTAAGAAAATTATTTGAAACTTAACTATATATGTCTTGTTTTTTGTAATTTACAATTTGCTATAACTCAAAATAATACTAATATTCAATGGTTTTTTTCCAACATTTGCAATTTATCAATAATTATAACTAATTAATATTGCATAAATTTTTTTAAAAAGAGGATCTTTGTGAAACAAAAATATTTTCTAGAAAATGTATTAATGAAAAACAGAAAGAGTATACTTTAATTCCGTAAAAATATCTGATTTAAAAAGTAACAGAAGAGCAATGATTGTGCAATATTTTCCGATTAGCCAAAATCAAAACTATGGTTTAGCCACGAGACCATGAACAATTTTGTATAAAAAGCTATTCAAAACACGTCTAACGCTAAAACTAAAAATTGCCTTTTGGTTTTGTATCAATATTCAAAACTGGACATCTCTCTCAAATTTAGAAGTAACTAAGTAATAAGTTTCACACTCATTTAGCTAACTGATATTTCTATCTTATATTTATGAAATTCTGTAGCAGCTGTTAATTAAAAATAAATACTCATAGCTAGGAGATTAGCTCTTCAGGGCATATTTATTGGTGGGTTGTTAGAAGAGGAGTTCTTAATTTTTTTATGAATTAATTGCGTACTGTTTGGAATATAAGAACCCATGATCTCTTAGATAAAATTTTCTCTTTTATTGGTAGGTTCTAATTTTGGGTCTCTTATTTTTGAAAATATTATTTTTTGAAATTTAAAATTTTTAAATAGAATAGAAGTAGTATAGAATATCAAGGATTACATTTATATGAGGAAAAAAATCAATGTAATTTACTCCTCTTTGGTTTTCTCTGCTACTTCCTTCTGGATGACTTGTATCTGACTCTGCTCGATCGACCTATAATACATTTATTTTTACCAAATTTAGTCTTCACCGGGAAAGATATACAAGAGAAACAAATATCTTGAGTAGGATTAGGTTGGCTGACCTTATGTGGCTCTTATATTCCTCTGTGCTTTCATCGGTTGTTACTACACCAGTGAAGTTTTCAAATCTATGTGACTAATTGTTATTATTCATGTAGACTATGTGACTAATTATATTAATTCCATGAGATTGAAAGACGCCAAATCCTGGTATACTTTAACTTATGTTGGGTATTGAATATTATATTTTAATATATTTTAAAATTCAGCGTTATTTAATTGTGTATTTGATAAAAGTACACTATAATACACTGTTATCGAATTAAGTATTTGTTTGATGTATTTTGAAATACATTAAATTCATATGTTATTCAATAGCACAACTTTGTTATTCCTCTCGATATTAACATTTTTTAAGTATATTTTGTGTTCTAATTTTATATTTGTAAGATTGACATGATTAATTCTTTGCTATTTGAATAAATATTATAATTTGGATGTAATATTTGTAATAAAATATAATCAAAAATGTTAACCACAATATCTTACCTTCCTTAATTACAAATTTTTAATGAAAATATCTATACAAAATCACAATTCAATAACATAACTTTTATTAACAATACACTAAAATATATATAAATGAAAGAAAATTTATGTCATGGTTTACCAGAGGTTAAATCGTAGTTTATATTCTTATTAATAATGGAAAACATACCCATTAAGGGCATCTTTATAGGGGAAACTATTTTGGGTGTTCTTAGAGTAAAAATATTATGAAAATAATGTAAGATCATTAGTTAAGATCTTTTATTAAGAAGTTAGTTATTGGGAGAACATGTTTAAGATCATAAGATTTAATAATATAATATTCTTAAACATATTACAATTATAAAAACTTATAAAATAACATTTAAATTGCAAACTTATAAAACTTTTACTAAAATTCAAAATACAATACCAAATTTTTATGAAACAACAAAACATTGTAAATAAAACTTAAAAAAAAAAACCAAACAAACATATTACTTAATTAATTAAAACACACAAACATTATATTTAATTAATACATAGTTTAAGGTCCAAATTTATTCCATATATTCGGCCAATCATGTGAAGCCACGACAAATTAGAACTGGGCTTAAATCAGTTCTCATTCAAGATCAAAAAAATAGTTCTAAGCCCACTATTCATTATTTTTCTAATTTTTTTAGGTTTACAACACTCTTGATGTTCTCCCTATAAAGATGGTCTAACCAACTTGTTAAGGATGTCTTGCGCTACAAGCTATTGAAGCTTATCCAACAAATGGTACCTTGCCTGAGGCACTAGAACTATTTTTCGCTGGCAATGCTAGAACATCTTAAGCTGTTTGCAATTTCTGATTCTTATTCTAGTTTGTAATCATTAATCAATGATGCAATTGTCTTCTATTGTTAGTTTTGGAAACCGCATGGGCTCTGCTTCTAAGTTGTGTGGAATTCACTCATTAAAGGGTAATGTATTATAGTGGGAATGAGAAGAAGAACCTGTCTGCTTGCTAGTTTTTTTGTGTTTTTTGGTCCTGCATTGAAGTTACTATATATGTGTAATATTTTCGTTTAAGAGGTGGTCTAATGCCTGAGCCTAAGCTCATTAAAATTAGTGGGAAACTTATATTTTTATTCTTCAAGGTCCACAATTGGCTTCGATTTGTTAAGTATTCAAATAAGCTAATAATTACTAAAATATATTGATTGATTCATAATCTCTTTAGGACGGTTTATTTTTTATTCTTGAGATACAAGAACATCATTAAATGCCAAGAAGAAAATTGTCCTTGTTTCCAAAAAAGCAGTATTTCCAAAACGCTATTGGAAATTATTTACTTGATACACAAGACCAAACAATAATTAAGACAATACACAAAAGTAAGTTGTTTCCTTTTCCTTTTCTTATAATGTAAAAAAGGACATTAATTCTCTTATATATACCTAGAGACGCGACCCTAATCATCATAATCACAAACCTTCACGAGCTTTCGATCTTCTATTCTCAAATACTCTTATACTTTTCTCTGCGTTTTTAGGGTTTTTCTTTCACAATGGAGAAGTTACTTGGAGGACAAACTAACAATGGATCCCTTAAGTCAAAGACGAAGATCGTCTGTACTCTCGGACCTGCTTCGAGATCTGTTGAGATGGTTGAGAAGCTTCTCAGAGCCGGCATGAACGTAGCCAGGTTCAATTTCTCACATGGTTCTCACTCGTATCATCAGGAAACCCTCGATAATCTCAGAACCGCCATGGAGAATACTTGTATTCCCTGTGCCGTCATGCTTGACACAAAGGTAACCCTAATTGTCTTTTCAACTCCTTCTTATGCTGTTTAAGATTTGATTAGGGATTTAAATTTAACTCTATTTACTCTTTTTTTAGGGTCCTGAGATCCGAACCGGATTTCTCAAAGAAGGCAAACCGGTTGAGCTAATTCAAGGTCAAGAGATCACAATCTCTACAGATTACACCATGCAAGGAGATTCAACCACAATCTCCATGAGCTACAAGAAACTTGCAGAAGATCTCAAGTCTGGCGACGTGATTCTCTGTTCCGACGGCACAATCTCTCTTACCGTCTTGTCCTGTGACAAGAGTCTCGGTCTCGTTCGTTGCCGCTGTGAGAACTCTGCTGTTCTTGGAGAAAGAAAGAACGCTAACCTCCCTGGTATCGTAGTTGATCTCCCAACACTCACGGAGAAGGATCAAGAGGATATTTTACAATGGGGAGTTCCCAATAAGATTGATATCATCGCTCTTTCCTTTGTTCGTAAAGGATCTGATCTTATCGAGGTCAGGAAATTGCTTGGAGAGCACGCCAAGAGCATCATGCTAATGTCAAAGGTAAGGACTGAGAAAAAAACAGAACACTTCTTTTTTTATCTTCAAGTTAAGTTTGATTTCTTAGTATACTAATATTGTGATGTTTATTATTACAGGTGGAGAATCAAGAAGGAGTGATGAACTTTGACAAGATTCTGGAGAACTCTGATGCATTCATGGTGGCTAGAGGTGATTTGGGAATGGAGATTCCGATCGAGAAGATGTTTCTTGCTCAGAAGATGATGATTCAGAAGGCTAATGCTCTTGGCAAACCAGTTGTCACAGCTACACAGATGCTTGAGTCAATGACCAAATCTCCACGTCCCACTAGAGCCGAAGCCACCGATGTAGCTAACGCTGTTATTGACGGCACAGACTGTGTCATGCTAAGTGGAGAAACCGCCGCCGGAGCTCACCCTGAAACCGCCGTGCTTACAATGTCAAGGATCTGTAAGGAAGCAGAGGCCTTCCTTGACTACGACTCAATGCACAAGAAGATTCAAGAAATCGTTTCTTTGCCGTTATCTCCTATTGAGAGCCTAGCTGCGTCAGCTGTTTCGACTGCAAGGAGTCTATGTGCGGCTGCGATTGTGGTTCTCACCAAGGGAGGCTACACTGTGGAGCTTGTGGCGAAATACAGGCCAAGCGTTCCGATTCTATCTGTTGTTGTGCCGGAGATTACTCGTACCGATGATTTCGAGTGGTCGTGTTCTGAATCTGCAGCACATGTGGCTAGACGTGGTTTGATTTACCGTGGAATTGTTCCGGTTATGGCTACGGGAGCTTCAGCTAGGTCTTCTAACAAGGACTCGACGGAGGAGACGATTAGGTCCGCCATTGAATTCTCGAAGAAGAAGGGGATATGCAAGACGGGAGATTCAATTGTGGCGTTGCACAAGATCGATGGTTCCTCTGTTGTCAAGATTTTGTATGTGGAGTAGAACACAAGGTTTTTTTTTTTTGACACGGGGTCAATTGAAGTTTTATTTTTTTGTGGGGTCGAATTTAGAGTCTTGAGAAAATTTAATTTTTGTCAGATTTCTAATTTTGGTGGTTTGTTTTCGATTTAGACATTGTTTTGGACCTTTTGGTTATTATTATTAAAGTTTTTGACATTTATGGATATTTTATATTCGAGACGAGAGATGCGAATCAATGATGTTTAAAAAGAAAAAAATTTGTGGGCTTGATCATATTGGGCTCATACGTAAAGCCCCAAAGGCTTATCTTCTATTGTCGGCAGATTCGAAAAATTGGAAAACCAATTGACACAAATTAAGGTTTATCACCGGATCGAAGTTGTTGGATCCGGTTAACGTTATTTTTTTGTAACCGATGAAGAAAGTTTATGAGCGTGACCGTCCATTTTAGAGATTTTAAATGTTTTGTTTTGGGTCTTCAAAACTTTAATGGTAAAAAAGAAAAAAGAAAAAAAGGATTAGAGAGAAAGATAGCAAAACATAGCAATCATCTAGAAACCGAAAAAGGGAACGAAGCGGTTAGCTTTGCTGCAAGTATTCATCGTAAAGCTTTGCTTTAAAAGGAAAGTTTCCGATAATAATGCGCATTAGTTTATTCATGAAGAGGTTCGTGCATTTTTCTATCTTTTAATTTTGGAGTTATCTTTTCGTTGTTTTTCTTCATATTCTTCGTGTAACATGTCAAATCTGTGGACAACACATATTGATAACTTCATAGTTGTAGACAATCGTGTCTTTTTTTACATGCAAAGTGCGTATAGTGGCCGATGAAAAGATGATAATGAAATTTATACACCGATACAAAAATACAAATAAAAGACTCGTCAATTCATCACTCATTATTATGGGAGAGGGGAAATTTGGTAATATTAATTACTACTTGTCCGCCGTAAAATGTTACTGTACTATTTTATTGAATCGTAATGATTGTGCTCGCTCAATTTTCTAACAACAGGGGACTAGCTACAGGGAACAAGGGAACAAGGGAACTAGCTACACAGGCACTAGCAACTGGTAAGTGTTTTGGCAAAGGTGCAGTTCTGTAAAGAATATTTATAGTTGTCGTTGTAAACGTAAAAAAACCAGTTTGAATGAACATATGTAGTACAAGTGTCCAACAATATAAACCTACGAATAAGTTTGCAGCTGCTGCTTCGGGTCCAAATTAAAGTAAGTATAAAGGTTTTTTAACCCAGAAAAAAAAAATTTTAATGTTTAACTCCTAAAATATAAGTATATACAAACCAAATTTCAAGATTTTTTTTTGTGAATTATTAAGTTGATATATACTAGTATATTTTTAAGTAAGAAAACGTAAAGGATCTGGAGTGTAATAACTAAGTTCCTTAAGACAGAAGACTTAGGGATCTGGAGTTTGTTTTTACAAGAAACCCATCATTAATCACTGTCCTTACTTAGCATCTTTCTAAATAAACTAAATTATTAGCCATATGAAAAGGCTTATATGATGCCCAGATTCAAGGAACAATTCACATGCTTCATGAGCTGTGTTTTCCTCTCAGTTTATCCAGATTATATAGGTCCATATTTGATATTTTCCCCCTATACATTGTATGTTCTGAAAATGAGATCTTATTTCGTCCCATTCTCCTTCACCCAAATAACAACATAACCGGCCTAGATGGGAATTTCTCATATTATTACCTATATAGTTGTTGTTCGAGAAGTAATTTGCATTAAGATTGTAAACATAATTTGCATAATCTAAAAGTAACGGTGGTTTAGTAAAATGAAAAATGTCTGGTTGCTTGAGATTGTCCATATTATAAGCTTGTGGACTAGTAGTATGCATATGAGTTGATAACCGGAAAAGACCGGCATTAAAAAAAAAGTTTGATACATAAATGACAACAGATTCACTAATAGTTGATCTTGACCAAGAATCGGTGACCATTAAAGTATCTACATATTATTCATGTCATCTAATTTATTATCTAACTAATGAAGCTTAAATGTTGAGAACTATATAATGAAGCTTAAATGAGAACTATATATCCGGTGTGGTTATACTTGACGGCTCAACGATTGAAACATTAAGATTGTGTCCATGTATATGAGTGCTGATAGCCTGATATGCTTTGTAGTCATGTACATATATATGTATCAGCATCACTACGAAAATTATGTAAAAGTAGGCATTGAAACATTAAGGTTGTAAACATAATTTGCATAATCTAAATATTTATATATGTACAAGTTAATCACAAAGAAGCATAACACCAATGACATCCCTTTCCCCAAACTAAAATCTAAGTAACCAATGATCTAACTGAAGTCCAATGCCTAAGAAACCTAATAATCTTCTTATGTATATATATACGAACTAATTACACGATTTAAAACCCTACACAAGTAATCAATGACACTCTTCAATCATAATTAATAAATAACCTTCTCCCAATATTATTTAGTATATAAGTCTTCCCAAAAGATCAAGTCATCAAGATCATCACACGCTGACTTGCTACCATCCATCATTGCCCCATCGGTTGCCGGATTCATCATCAGAGGATAAGAAGATATCTCCGGCGTCGCAGTTGTGTTCACATCGGAACTTAAACCGGTTTCTTGAGACGCACTCACAAGAGAATGCTCCAACTTGATCATACCCTTGTTATTAGTGTCCGAACCTGCCCCGTACCCCGAATCAGATCTGAAATTTTGGACAGAGTGGTAAGGGAAATTGAGGGTTTGGGTAGGGAGGTAAGTGTTGTTGACTAGTGCGGTTGAAGGATGGTGGAGGACGGGTTTGAGTTCATGGCTGGCACCAGAGAAGCTTGGGCCGGGTTGACTCAAGAAACCTGGATCTATGAGAGGAGGGAGAGATGAGAAGTCTAAGAGATGATCAATGTTGTCAAGAGAATCAATCCTTGAGAGTTGGTTTGGGGTGTTAATTGTAGTAGTAGAAGCGTTCTTGTGAAAAACCCTACACACCACCCATTCATCCTATAACCACAACAAACCAAAGAAAAAAAGAGAGAGATCAGTTAATTATAGATCGCTAACTAATTAATTACGGTCCTAATTGAATTTTATATTTTGAATTAAATCTTGAACTAAGACGTATAAAAAAGAATAACTACAAGATAAACATTCCCACACCAAACAAAAACTTCTATGCATCAAACTCGGATCTGTTTTATTGAACCGACCGAACCAATGTTTTGACATACCCTTGCAGTTTTGGGGAGGTTATTGTACGAATATTTGCCATCAAGACGATACTCATGCATAACCCAATTGGTCTTTTCACCTTTAGGAGCTCTTCCTTTATAAAACACAAGTGTTTTCTTCATCCCAACAAGACACCCTTTGCCTCTAAAGATCTCCTTGTCCTTCCCGGTCGCCTTCCAATAACCGGACACAGTAGCACGGTTCGTCCTCATCCCGGTTGGATACTTCCGATCCCTCTGGCAGAAAAAGTAAAACTCCTTCTCCCCCATCTTTGCAATCTCTGCACTCAAAATCAATAATCAGAATCTTGATGGATGATCATGTTTGAAACGGTCAAAATAATAAGAAAATCTTGATTTGACTTACTTGGTAGATCCCATGGCTCGTTCTTGTTGAGGTCGGCTTGACCGATCGCCGCAGCTGTGAATCGGATGTTGAAGACCTTCTCTTTAAGGTAGTGAGTTATAATCTCTTCATCAGTTGGGTGAAACCGAAACCCTGGAGGCAAATCCACCACCTCCTGATCTCCTCCTTGATTCACAACTACACTGCCTTCTTCCACCATCTTATCTTTATGTATGTTTTAATCAAGAACAAGAAAAAAACCCTTGATGGATTTCAAGAAAACAAGAATTTCCTTTTGAGGAAATTTATTTAAGGTTTATCGATCGAGGGGTATGTGTTTATAGCAGATGCACGTAGGCGCTGAAGAAGAAACAAAGAGGTTGAAGAAAGAAAGAAACAGAAGCAAAGGTTTGAGAAATTTGAGGAGGAACTATGCAGTTAAAGGAAATGAAAATAAAAGTATGTGAAGGTAGAAAAAAAATGTCTTTATATAGAAGGAAGATAAGAATTAAGAAAGAAATCAATAATTGTTTCTTTTTCTTCTAGTATTCATTTTTTTTTTGTTCTCTCTCTCTGTATTTTTTTTGGTGATGTAGCAGAGACACGTATGCTCTAAGCAATTTCCTTACTTGTTGAAAAAGCCCGCACAATTTAGAAAACACTTAAAAATATCTTAAGTAATATTTGTATGAAATTTAGAGCAATTAGCATTTTTAATATTGGTTGTAGGTCTAAATACAGTTTTACATACATGTTATTGAATTTTATTTATTTTTGCAATCCTATTTTCAATTATTAAACATAAAAGAAAAATAATTTCTTTTTTAGATCCATATGGACACACGTCTGTCGAATAATGTTATGGTTAAAATTGTATTTTTACAACATCTCATAGGACTATGTCAGTAAAAGTCATCTTATGGCTTCCTTAGCCACACACCAAAAAAAAATGGCTTCGAACCTTCGATAGCCACATGACATGCATCTACCTTTTGAAAATAACCTCTTTTGGAAAGAAAATAAAGAGTCGTGTGGCAGAAAAAACCTTTGAAAGAAAATATACCACTCAAAAAAGTGTTAAAAGGTTTGGCTTCTCTTCGTATTATATGTGTGGACCCATATTATTGACAAAAGATGTTCCTTTTTTTTTTTTTTTTTATCTGTTGTCCTGCTAAACTAAAAGTAATCCCTAAGAACAATCTCAAAACATATTATTGTATGGTGTAATGTACTAATGTTCGTATTATTATATGAAGATTTCAAGTTTCTATGAAGATTTGTATACGAGAGTAAAACGAATACATCAATCACATAATTTGAGGATTGCATTGAGGATTGCAGTATATGGATATGACTGAGTGCTCCTTTCGGATTATTTATTTGAGCATGGTTTTTTCAATTGAAAAGAAAATACAAAATAAGTGATCTCGATTTTACAATTTACTTTCTAAAATTTGTATTGTGATCTAGTTTATGAATTTGGAATCGGTTCAGTCTTCTTTTAAGCATCAAACTAACTGTATATAAGATAAACTAAACTGAATTTTCTGATTTTTCAAATTAGATTATGGATTTGATGTCCTATCGTCGACTCAATCAACTTAATGTATAACATTATGTGTTTGTACTTTGTACTTTGATTAGATGTTTTTTCAAATGATTTTTCGTATATTAGTAATTTAGCAACAATTAAAATGGAAAAAGAAAGAGAGACGAAAATACTAATTAATTTTTGTGCCAATAAAGCTAGTTGGATTTTAATACTATTGAGGAAAAAAATATCCTGAGTGTATATCTTTGAAAAGTTTCAACTACTCCATATGACATCTAATCTCCAACTAACTTAACTGTCTAATTGTCTTTATTCTCCCCATTACATGGCATTATCAGGATTATTACATATTCAAACACGGAGTATACTTAGTTAAATCATTTTCTAAGTTGCACATAAATTCACATAGTATATGCTTTTCATACTGCGAGAAGATTAACAAAACTATTGAATAATAACAAATATAATTGTATTCCCGATATGAAATTATTAAAAGTCGTTTAAGTCAATAGTACTCGCAACAACTCACCGACTTAATTAAATTTTCAAACAACTAATAAACTCCTTGATTTTAATTACTAGTTAAATGCAACCTCGATTTTGACTGTTCGTATTATTATTGACTGACTCTTTCATCTTCTTTTTTCTCCTTTACCGATCGACTTCCAAAACAAATTCTAGCATCAACCTATGGTATTATTGTATTATATCGCATGAATAATATATAACGGAAACTGGATAAGAATAACTTATCAGATAACAAAATTGACAATACAATAATATAATGTGGACCGCAAGTTATGGAATAAGATTAGGGGCTTAATTAAATTATAAATCTAGCAAAGAGCTGTTCTTACATTAAAATTATGTATCCTTGAAATTTCTCATATACTATTGTATTAATTTGTATAAATTTCCGTATTTTAAATGTTTTGGCGCGTGGTCCCATTATATAGTAGAAGAAGAATACATAAGAGAAAAATATAACAAAATTTACGCTGCTGTTAAAAAATAAAAATAATTGAAAAATGAAAACTTAAGAAGGTTGACTTTTTGCTTCCAAAGGCAAAAGACTTCAAAGCAAAGGAGCCGCATCAATTTGGTGACGCCATCTGACGTAGACTATGACATCATCTACTCCCTTATTGGGTCACATGTGGCCCCAGCCCAGGCCTTTTAACTGTCAATAACACTCACTGTCTATCCTCGACGAGTCCTCTTCCATCATCTTTTGTGTTGTAATTATTTTCTTTTGTGTTGTAATTATTATTTCATGAAAATAGATATCAAAAACTTACACGAGAATTTTTTCTTTTTTTTTTAAAGACGATTTCACTATTTAATTTCTTCTCGTCAAAAACTATCGTATTATTATGATCAGATATAAAAACTTGATCATGATAATAATTATGATCATGATGTCATTCAACCATTCTCAAATGTCATGGCTACCACCACTAGTCCTCAGTCATGCCGTGAGTAATATATACACAGAAGTTTATGGATTTAAATAATTAATTTAAATAGTCTTTCCAAAAAAAAAATGTTTAAATTAAATACTCGCTTCGGAGTCAAGTGGGTCGTCGACTTACAATAATAACTATATACAATATACAATATAGCTAAATAAAATATAGACTTCAATTATTTGTCTTGTAAATATCTAAGACAGATTATTTCAGTTGCAGCAGCAAACAGTTTAGGATGGTCATATTACTATTAGGCAAGATTCTAAATTATTTCCCTAACCTAAGCATAACTATTGGATTTTTTCTTTCTTTCTTTCAAATTGCTTACGAACATGCTATTTGGATTTAGATTCAAACTGGAGCGATTTTGGTATCCAAACAATTATCAAGTTATTAACAGTATCATTATACAAAAATAGTCGATAGAGACTAGCTAGGTCCTAGGTGTTAAGAAAAAGAAGACAGCAAAATTCATTGGAAGTTTTTGTTTTTGTTTTTGTTTTTGTTTTGTTAAACTGTTAATTCATTGGAAGTTTACATGTCGCTTATATTGTTTCTTATTTATAATAATAATTTTGGTCATGTAAATATTATATTTTTGGCTTGAGGGGTCGTATAGTTTAATCAGATGGACTTCTCAATATAGCTAATAAAATAAAGGGAAAATAAATCAATCAAATCTCTAGTTTTGGACACTTGTATACCCACTGGTGTATATTATAATGTCATTTAGAGGTTAGAAAATAATAACGATTGTATGGCCGGCTCGCGTCACCTCGATATTCAAGATAATATTTTTAATCAGCCTAGATATAATGACTTATTTGATTTTCTTTTGTCTCTTAAGTCGTTTTCTACAAATTAGAAAGCGAATTTGCTTAACATAGAAGAATCGAGCCATGGACTGCCCTCAAAATTTTGTGTTGTCGACACACTATCCAGAATATACCTTATAAACTAATCATTTAGTATATTATAGTATATATAAACGCATCTAATTAATCATATATTACCGTATGCAGCGGCACCCACACCCACCAAATAATTTATGTGTGATTTCTATATTACATATCTTATGGTTTCTTAATCAGTGTGAACTTCACAATCACATATGCTATTTTTTCAACCAACATGTGGTATGGACTATGGTGTCCGCGTAAGCATAGTCTCGTTTTCTTTTGTCTGTATATATGATTTCCTAACATGAAAAAAAGAAGGTGAAAAAGAAAACACAAAACAAAGAATTAGCTGATGATGGCAGTAATAGAGCCAGTATTCACGTCATCACGTGATTTGCGTCTCATTCTTGATTTTTTTAGCACCATAAAAGATTCAAATTAAGTCAGTCTTTTCGTTTTATTAAGGATGTTAACGAATCCTTAAAAGTTAAAAGTTAAAACAATATATGAGTAATAAATCCAAGTCCTCAAGGTTGGGAGAAATTGCATTAAACCCTTGATATTTAATAAGTCTTACCCCACGTAGTTAAATTATCCAATATGAGTCATATGACAAATCATATTTACGATAATTCCAATGTTGGTATACGTTGTTTCTTGACCGTTCCCTTTGTATGTATTAGCAGAACTTTTGCTGGATCCAGGTTTAAATGGGAGTGGGACATAATCTTTAATAATTGATAAATTAAGACTTACGATAAAAGAAAGTTTTAGTATTGGCATAATACAATTCTTGAATGTTTCAAACCATTATCATTAAGAAAACTGCTGGCATAGAATTTCAACCAAATTTGTGAATCGTATGAGGATAAAAGAAACGTTGTGTTGTGAAAGTAACCCCTAAGATTCTCTTCAGAAAAAATGAATGTGCTTAGCTGTTACTATGATGTAGATGTATTTTGGGGCTGCTATATATTCTACCGTAGAATTCTTCTAATACGTGTCTAAATGATCCCGCAATAATGCAGGAAAGAAAAGAAACACAAACTCTAGCTTCACTAACAAGCTTTGGCAGTCATTTTTACCAAGAAATCCCTTCACATGTTCTACCTACTTCTGGGGTAGTTTTTTTTTTTTTGAGTAACATATAATTAAATTGATTTGCAAAAAATAAAAAACGTATTTACATCAAGTGCAGCAATTATTTAAACTTTTTTAATAAAACATTTGCTTCTAATTAAGTAACCAAAAAAAAAAAGGTGATAAAACGATATATAGCGGACTTGTTGTAACCTCAATGTTATAACACCGCTTCAACCACAACGCCGTTCGATTGTTAGCATAGTGCCAAGAAAAATACTCCACATATACGCCTTTGATGCTAATAAATGGGCCGTTTATGCTTCTTTATTTATTTACACTTGTGAATTTACCACGATGATGCAGATTTTGAAAAGCCGAATGTAAACGATGATTCACTAATTACGACAAAAAGCAAAAAACGATGATTCACCAATTAGTTGTGTGCAAGTTTACGATGATGATGATCTTTCAAGGGATATACGAAAGAGAGAACAAATGGAATTATAGTCTCCACGTGGATTTACGATACCGCAATCATAAACCGTCCAGAAAAGTTACATACACTAATCTTTTATTATATTATATTTCTATGAAGGTTGTGATATCAGTATTAATCAACGGGGACGAGGACGAGCACGAGCTATTTAAAACGACTTGTGAAAACGATTTTGCAGATTCTTTCATTCAATATTTCTCAAAAATGTACTACAACATTAAAAAAAAAAAAAAAAAAAAAAAGATATTAGCTCTGTTCATACTCAACATGCGTGTCCATATATGTTAGAATCAATAATCTCGGAAATTTCTGGAAAGCCAATAAAATAGTTCGATAAGAACCGAAATGCAAAAAAATAACAAACTAATTCAGTACTTTTTGATACAAGGTTGTATTTGATAATATGATCAAACAATTCAACATCAACTTCCTTTTTTCCCCCACAATAGTTTGGTAAATTTCTAAACATATAGACTCCTACGATTTTTTTTTTTTCAATCATGTTTATATATCGAACGGTTCCTAATTCGTCATTACGTTTTCAAATTAGAACCCTCTCTAGCGGCCTTGATAATGACTGTGAGAACTCATCAAGAGTTCCTGATTCAGGAAACTAGACTGTTGAATCATACTATGATCCAATTGATCTATACTATTATTGTAACTATAGTAGTTCATCATCTTCTTAGAAGTGTTCATCGTTTCTTCCGCAAAATCCAGTCTCTCTCTTTTGTTTCCGATCCCGCTCGTCTCTGAGGTAGGAGAGCTCAGCTGTGGTAACTTTTGATCCAAGTAATGGTTTCCGTAGATGTCAGGATTAGAAAAATTACTGACCATGAAAGAAAAGTCCGATTCGGTACGACTTTCAGGGGTTTCGTTTAGAAAATTTGTGAGGAACGTAAAATCTGTAGCGTCTAGTAAGTTAGAGAAAGAAGACTTCTGACGTTTAAGGGGTTGTTGTTGTTCGTTTTGCAAAAAAGTTCCGCGGTCTACGAATAATGGTTCGTTGTCAATTTCCTCTTGTTCTTGATTGCTTGTGACTGAAGCAACATCAGATGATGACACTGAAGCGTGTGATTTCTTGTATATCCGGCATAGAACCCAATCATCCAGCTGTAGGAAACAAGGAAATATAGAATTCATTAGAGTCAATATAATAAAACAATCAAATTGAAACAACAAAGAGACAAAACAATGGTTTATTAATATATTCCGGTCCTATAAGAACCGGATTATGCCTTCCGGTTAAAATAGTTGGCGATACCAAAAGAATAAACAAAACTTTAGCAAAAACTTACCCTCATGGAATATTCTTTAGATTTTAAACTCCTATCTCCGAAATTATTGACTTGGCTGCTAGAAGAGTTGATTCTTTTGGGGAATAAAGATTCGGCAAGACGATACTCATGCATGATCCAGTTGGTTTTAACACCTTTTGGAGGCTTCCCTCTATAAAACACAAGAGCTTTTTTTATACCAATGTTTTCATGAAACCCTTGACCATTTGATACCGCGATTAGTTTATCCGTTCCGGTTGCTTTCCAATAGCCAGACGCAGCTGCTCTGTTTGGTCTTGCTCCATTAGGATATTTCCTATCCCTCGGACTGAAAAAATACCACTCTTTCTCTCCAAACGGAGCCTTAGCTGATACAAACCAAAAACAACATGTTACAACTTATAACACTAATACAAAATAAAAAATGAAATATGCGTAGACAAAAGAAAGAGTTTATTGGTTAAATTAATTACCTGGTAAATCCCATGGATCGGATTTGTAAATATCGACATCGGCGATGATCGAAAGTGGAACCGGGGAAGAGGAGACTTTCTTCCTTAGGTAATGGAGAATGAGTTCTTCATCTGTTGGATGAAATCGAAACCCGGGTGGTAAGCTCGATCTTGGATCCTTGCTTATCATTGTTTCTTTGAGTGATACTTTAAAATCTTATGTGAATAGGAAAATCTTGATCGATAAGTAAGAAAAACAAAGGAGAAAGATTGTTTTTTTTTTTTGGGTGAGGAGCAAAGAGAAAAAAAAAAAAGGAACTGAGCCAAAGATTGAAATTTTTCGTAGAGCAGGTTGCGATGGCAATTTATGGTGTGTAGATTTTTGTCGTGTAGTACTTGTTTGTATTAAAATAATGAGACTAAATTTAAATAAAAATACAGAATATTATTTTCTGTAAAGTAAACCGAAAAGAAAATCTAAAATTAATGTGAAAGTAGTCAAAAAAAATTAAATAAAATCAGTTAGGATTGATTTCTTTAACTAAATAAAATATAGATTTTTTAATTTTTAGAATTTTATGGAGAGAAACTAACAAATGTATAACGTCATAGAAATCGAACTCAAGCATGTTTTATGAACAGAAGAAACTGGAAGAAATACTAATATTTTTACTTAAAATTTTGGTCGTTTGTACACGTAGTCTAAATCTTCTCCTAAATATATTAAATGTATCATATCTGTCTAATTAGACTTTTTAATGAAAAGACTTAATTATTTATTCATTTAAAATAAAAATTGCTAATAATGAATTCAAATTGGATTTGTTTTCAGAAAATGTATTTATACGGATTGAATCCGAATATTTGAGTGCATATTTTCATATAATTATGAGAAATGGTCCCCCAGCCTTTCCAAGAAAATATGCTAATTAGTATGAACACAAAAGTTCCGTTTTAAAATATTTAAAATAATTATGGAATTGTTTATTCGTGTCATTTGTATTGAGTGTGAATAATTGAACAAGTTTTTTGTTAGAGAAGTGGACCCAAATGAGACAGCTGTGTCCTATGGGATGACATCTGATTGGTTAGTTTTACTTTTGTCCTAACCATATCCACGTAAGCCCAGATGCGGCTGATGACGCAAGCATCATACACTAGACTTCTGGTTAATAGAATCCTTTTCTCAGAGTTATAAAAAAAAATTGTTTCGAGAAAAATTTGTAAATGAACATATTGCATACTGGCTATTGGCTATTGATTTTAGACTTCTAGCTAATATTTACGATGTTATAAAACTATTGAAAATATTATCATTTATGTTATAATAAGAGGGTTTTAGGGAATTGTTCTCTTGTATTATTATCTATCCTATAGGATATAACATATATATAGTGATACAATATTAGGGTTTTAGGTTATACACCAGATCTATTAATGGACCGATAATGGACATCCATACAATATATAATATTTATAACACTCCCCCTTGGATGACCATTATAAAAATGTACTTCCAAATGTGCATGTGAGATGCTGCCTCGTTAAAAACCTTACCAGGAAAACCCAGTGGGAAAAACCATGGTTAAGGGAAAAAGAGTGCAGCGCGCTTTTACTCCCCCTCTTGAGTACATCACTTGAAATCTTCGAAATGTCGCAATCCAATATGATGAAGTAACTTCTTGAAGTAACTTCTTGAAGTAGTGGTTGAAAACGTCTTGGTAAATAGTTCGCCAAATCTTCACTTGAACAAATGTATAGAACATATATATCACCGTACATCACCATTCTTCTGTAGGCTGTTGGTCTCTTAAATGACTCATCTTGATTATTATCTTCATTTCTCATGGTCTCATTAGTGTATGTCAGAGACTTTGAAGTTGATAGTCTTTCACCATTGGAATCATAATATTCCTCTCAAGATGTTTATCTTTTGCGTGTTCTTTTGTTGTCTCATTAAAAACCTTTCAAGGAAAAACCCAATGGGATAAAAACCATGATAAGGGAAAAAGAGTACAGCCACGCTTATGATCATATTTCTCCCCCTGAAAGCATCATCTTCAAGTTATTCATTATGATAATTTATATAATCTTTTCTGAACTGTTATAAAAATCGCTTTCAGGTACAAACTCATATGATTCAGCATATATTATACTGGGTCATTGAACTTCAAGTCATATGAACCCCTTTCATATAGAAGATATATTTGAACTTTAGGCCCAAATATTCTTTTACATACAATCTTCCAAACAATCATCTTAGTATGATACTACAAGACCATTTTTCTATGTAATCATCTTACGATAACATCTCTTTCATCAGATGTCAAATCTGTAATCTCAAGAAATTTCATGAAATATTTGATATTATACAATCCAATTTCTCCATCTTTCAGGAGTAATATTTCATCATTGATTATTTCTCCATAAATTCTTTGGTATGTGAAATCTCTACCGGAAATCAGATTATCTTTTCATGATCAACATATTTCGCACTTGTTCTTGTACCTTTATTTTAACAAGAACCACTTGTAAGTGCAGAAGAGACAAATGACAAATAGAATTTTTTTTTCTTTTAACGAGGTTCAGCGAATGCCTACTTCCTCAAACTTTGTTGAAAATACTTTTTGAACACAATTACAATTAGTGTTCATCTCGGATTTACACAACCCTAAGATATTCACTTAGCTTGTTCCCGATTTATTTTCAACACACTATGAGATCCTTAAGATCAACAACAATGATCTCTACACACATGATTTTCTCATAGAGATAAACTCTCACCCTTTTCTCTCCAAAGGTGTCAAAAATCATCAAGACTTTTTCTTGCTTTTACAATGTTCTCGAGAACTATAAATTATTGCCTCTAGCAATATAATCACTTTAAGGGATACTTCTGACAGTTTGGAAACCTTCTAGATAGACTGAATCAAGTCTTGCCTTGTTTTCAAACTCATAAAGGATCTACATAGTTGCTTCCACCATATGAGAGTGCATTTCTCATAATAAATATCAAGTATTTACTTTCTTTTTCATAAAGATCCTCTTATGTCCCACTCATTTTACACTTTGAAGTATAAGGACTGCAAGTCCAAATATTATCTCTTTAAGAGACTTGAACTATTTCATAGTTACTTCTTTCAATGATTAACCAATCATTCTTTGTGTACACTCTTCAATAAAACTTTTATATTAACTGACCCTCGATTTTCATCAATAACATCATCAACTGCAACACTGCATGCAAACATATTACAACGTCGATTTGCTTATTGGTTCCTTTTTCATTATAGACATGACTCAACTTGTTGAGATTTCCTTTTATTATGATTCTCAGGTACCTAAATCTCTTTCTTACTCATGTCTACATCTCTTCTAGAGATTTTTCATAACTCTTTGCTTCCTCGGTGCCATTTTAATTTATGCTCCTTTTTATTTTCCGAGGATGCTTATATTTGGAACCATAAGTCTATCACACTTCATGCGATCGTTAGACTTACTAGCAGTTGATCTTATCCTTCTAGGACATTAATATTAATTGGAGCACAGCTGGTATATGTGACTTTGCCACTATCAAGGTCAGTAAATGCTTCTTGCATTTTTTTGCTAAACTTTGCAAATAAATTATCTTTTCAACTTCTAGCGCGCACATTTCTTTGTACGAGGATCAAGATAATTTCTTCCAGTACTTCTGTTCCAGCTGTTTATTTTCGAAAAATACTTAGGTTCACCCCTAGGGGTGAACCTCTCCATTCACCCCCTCTTCTCTCAGCCAATCAGAATCTTCCATCTAATATTTTATTTCAAAAATAAATTAAAATTATATTAAAAAGCAAACCAAATTAAGGAAACAAATTCTGTATACTTTTAATTAAGGAAAGTTAAATATTGGCTTGGTTTAGATTTTTAAACTTAGAATAAAATTATGTCGGTTTGGGTTTACAAATGAAGTGGTTAGGGTTTAGATTTTACAATTAAAACGAAATTATATGTCGGTTTGGGTTTACAAATGAGGTGGTTAGGGTTTAGATTTTACAATTAGAACGAAATTATATGTCGGTTTGGGTTCACAAATGAGATAGTTAGGATTTAGATTTTACAAGTAGAACAAAATAATATGTCGGTTTGGGTTCACAAATGAGATGTTAGGGTTTAGATTTCACAATTAGAACGAAATTATATGTCGGTTTGGGTTCACAAATAAGATGGTTAGGGTTTAGATTTTATAAGTAGAACGAAATTATATACGGTTTGGGTTCACAAATGAGATGGTTAGGGTTTAGATTTTATATATGTCGGTTTGGGTTTATTAAAGTACGGTTTAAGTTTTTTAATTTTATAATAATGTATATAGATTTTATTGCCTTATTTTATTAGGGGGTGAATGGAGAGGTTCACCCCTAGGGGTGAACCCAAGTATTGTTCATATTTTCTCCCCCTCATGTTGGAAAGACTGACTCACTGAAACAACAGTCTCTACATCTTGAGTCCAAATTCTCGAGATATTCAATCTTCAAAAAAGATTCATATCCAACATATTTCCAACATTATTTCAAATTCCATCTTATATCACTGTGGTGGAGCAACCAACATGTATAACACATTTAAATGGAATATATCTGGTTTCTGACCCAAACCAATTGTATTGGGGAGTACTCATGATAATTCTTTGGCATGATGCGAATTATTTGATATATAGAGTCATTTATGTCAATTACTTGACATGCTTTCACCACCATTGTCAATTAACCAAATACTCTCGCAAACTTCATGTTGCAATTTAATAACAAACATATATAGTGGATGATCAGTCCACAATATCGCTTTGTACATACCACAAAATTGACATTATCCAAATTCATGGGGTTGGTGAAAACCATATAGTCGGCTTGCTTTGTAAAGCAGCACACATAATAAATCACTAAGAAAACTCTTCAGGTTCTCTAGTGAATGTTTTCAGAAATTTCTGATTATTCTTTTGCATCATTATTGAACCGGAATGGCTTAACCGGTCATGCCAAACAGTGAGATTTTCATTAAACCTTCTGGTTTATTATAAGCATTTTATCTTCTAGATAATGCATGTAATCTCTAAAATATGTAAACTTATGATTTCAAAGTATTTTCTTTGCTTATTGTCTCAACATGATTACGTTTCAAATCCTCAAGATTTGTTCTATCATATGAGTGATTAAACTCATTTTAGGTGTGAACTGTTCTATCTGTTCCATCACCGTTGTATGTGGGATTCATCAATTCTCCCCCTCGAGATGATGACACTTCATGTCTATCAATCTCGATTTGAATCCCACTATGTAATCAATAACATTCTCAAATTGGGTCGTGTATTATATCTTAGACCCTTTTGATTTTGAGACTAATTGAGAGACTATAACACATTTAATATCAAATTGTGTTCTCATAGACAATAGTATATATACTCTTCAAGAGCTTTCAATACTTTTTCTACTACTTCTTAATATTAGTAGAATAGTGGAAATTGTCTCACACTAGTTTCTTTCATCATATATATATATATATATATGAGATAAGTACATCTAGTACTTAATATTCACTTTTAGTGGAGAAACTAGTTGATAACTTTATATATCTTATCCATATTTGTGGTCACTTTTATATAGCAACTTTCTCATCAATGGTGTGGCTTTTTATTTTATAACATAAAGTTATATTCACTTCAAAGAGTAAACCAAGTCAATAGGATGTGATTCACATCAACATCTCATAATTTACACAGTCACAAATAACAAAATCATAATATTTTTACTATATTTTATCTACAAGACAAATATAAATTTGTGACTTTAAAAGTATATATTCTTTAAAGAATTTTAGTCATTTACTTTCTTTAGATTATTTTAAACAACTAGTGAATTTTTATGGTCATATACTTGGACTTAAACCTTTTCATAGAAGTGATGCCAAGAAAATATAAGCAATAATCATTATTCAGTAAATTTTCACTTGATTTTCAATTTATTCACCAAAGGTTGATTTAAAATATTTCATCATGATATTATATCTAATTTTGATTAGATTTAAATTTGTGATTAAACAAATAAAGTAATTCACAAACATTATAAACAATCATATAAATGAGTACTGTTAAATAAATATTAAGCATCATTTATTTATATATATATATATATTTTTTTAATAAACATTTATTAGAAAATAGTATATATATATATATTTTAAGTGGAATAGTAACGTGTATTGTAAAACAATAACAAAACCATATCTCGTGTGTCGATCTATTATATCGAAGTATATGACGATCAATTTCTATAAAATTGTTTCCGACTGTTACTATGTCATATGAGTTTAATGATCAACTATATATAATATGATGGATTAGTAGTACTTATCTCGGTAAAGACATCAGTAGAAATCAGAGACGGAGACACCATCGGTGAGCGATTATTTGCTTAGTCCAATTATTAGACCCACTAAAACCAGCCCGAACTGCATATAAACGATACCGTGAGTATATTATAAATCGAGTTCAATTGACAATAAAGTATAGATCTCGATAACTAAATATTAAAACCGTGAAACTCAGTTTACTAACAGTAAAACAAAGGGGACAATAATCGATGATGGATAAAATAATAATTTCAATGTTATACATATAGTTAACTTCAAGTTTGCTGCTTAATCTAAACTAACTAAACCATTTATATTTCAAACATGTGTAATAATAATATAAGTCAATAACCATGATCATACACACGTATAAAGCACACGTATGATTGGGTAACACCACAAACAATAAAATAATGTGATAACAAACACAGTTTCTTGTGAGACTATAATTGAATTAGCATGTCCGATAGTCAAAGCATAAGCATAGTAATTAGTAAGCGATAGGCAATAAATATAAAGTATAAAGCAAAACTTATCTCTAGGATGAACGATGAACGGTTTGTTGTATATTAATGTTTATCGGAGAACGGAAACGTTAGAAAAAGGGAGGTACAATCGAGGGTTTTGACCGAATTTTTTATTTTTTAGGCGGCTAGGGTTAAAGATTCGTGCTGATAACGTGTTATAACAAGAAGGTTTTAGGGAATTGTTCTCTTGTATTATTATCTATCCCATAGGATATAACATATATATAGTGATACAATATTAGGGTTTTAGGTTATACACCAGATCTACTAATGGGCCGATAATGGACATCCATACAATATATAATATTTATAACAATTTCATTGATTTTAATAAATAAATTAATTAACATCGGTAAAACAGTAAAACCCTAACGTATTAATTGCGATGATCGTTGCTTTCTCTGATTCATTATTTTTTCCAGAATTGTTTGGTTAATTGAATTTTCCCTATTTTCCTAACATAGACAGCAATTATATGATTCATAAATGGTGAAATTAGGTAGTATCTACAAAAATAGAAATCAAACATATGAAAGAGATTTTCTTCTTCCTTCAAATATATAAACTAAAGGGATAAGAACAACTTTAAAATGAAAACAACCTTTACACAATTTTCTTTCTTTCTTTTTTCATATGAATTCATCATCGTTGGCTTAAAAACATACGACGTTCTGCGGACGTTCAATAATTATGTAACTAAAACTACCCAAAAAAGAAAAGAAAAAAATGCATTGAATTGCGGATGTACAATTCTTATAAAGTTGGACGAATGATAAAATAAACAAACGGATCGAGATGTGATTGGATTAAACGAGATAAGAACTAACACAAAACGTTCCACTGATAAAAACAAAAGTAATCTTTGACCAGTACCACTCTCTATACCATGTGTAAAGGCTACAACAGATCAATAATTTGTTGACAAAGAAGAAAGACCAATAATGCTGATTTAGTGTTATAAATAAATTACGTACGTGTTTTGTCTAATGAAGCAAGTATTAAACTAATCTTAATTTTGATATGTTTCTTGGTGGGATGCAAAACAAGTTTTAAACATTTGTTTCTTAGAAAAGAGCAAACGTGGAATCATAAACACCCACATGATCTATTTTACGTTTTTCTTTAAAACGTACTTAGTACTAACTTAGTTAATTATATTTGAATTATGTTATTAAACATACATAATTCAGATAAAGCTCTGCTAATCAAAGATAATGACATGCCACATTGGCATTCACACACACACGCAAACCACACGCTAAGCCAATGCCCTCCAAAATACCCTTGATTTTGATTTTTATAATTTTAAATACGTGGCAGTTATTAGTTTTTCCTGCTAATTTATATTTCGGTATAATAATAGTGCGCAATCAATTAAACCAATAATAAGTTGAACCTTAGTTCACCGTATATATAAAG
Organism: Camelina sativa; assembly: GCF_030686135.1. Taxonomy (NCBI): domain Eukaryota; kingdom Viridiplantae; phylum Streptophyta; class Magnoliopsida; order Brassicales; family Brassicaceae; genus Camelina; species Camelina sativa. The sequence continues at coordinate 1,378,677 of NC_141894.1, forward strand.
ATACTTCATATATACAAAGCTTTTTCTATTCAGAAAAAACAATATATATAGTATATGGCTGTCAATTACTATAATTTACCAGAATAACTAAGGGATGATTCATAATTATCTCAAATAGATAATATTAAGCTTTTCGAAAACATGAATAGATGATTTGATACTAGTAGTTAGGTGTTTAGCTAGCAATCTAGCATTATAATATAAGATAGTATTTAAAAGTATTATAGAAATAAGTCTACCTACTCACTATCAATTGATTTTATGTAAGTTGAAAGTCTATAAAATATATCATCGTATGGGTTATATATATTAAAAAAAATAAAAAAAAATTGACAAAGATAAGCAAGGCACTTGTAAGGGAAACCTATTACGAAAAAAAAGAAGAAGAAGTAATTGTAATGTACATGTTACACGACAAATCTTTCAAAAACAGTTTCAATTATAGAATGCGTCGCAATTAATTGATCAAGTGTGACTTTTTTTGTTTGTTTGGTTTGTATGAAATGAAGTTTGTCGTACGCAAGTAGTAATGTAGTTAAACAAAAATTTCAAAGTTACTAATAATACCCAAAAGTCTCCCTCATATACATTTAGTATTAAAATATTTAAAATCCACCAATTAAAACGTCGTAGTAAATTAAGAAGCACGGAAATTATATTAGTCAACGTGCCAGCAACCACACGTGTGACTTTCGATTTGTCTGTATGTCAACAATTTTGCACCTAGCTAGAATTTATAGGTGAGCATGTTCATTTTAATACGCTTATAATCGTTGTCGAAGAGGAAAATCTTACTGTATGGATAGTTTGAATATAACTTAAAAATATATATAAACTATGTTAAACGTTAATGCTACAATGACGAATAGTGTTGATTTGAAAAGAAAGAAAAAAATTATACCAGACGAGTTATTTGAATATAGACCAGCACACATACATATACGCCGATCAATATTAATTATAGAAACATTTAATATTGTTCGGATGTTCAAGAAGTTCTCTCTGTCAACATTCGAACTTATTTGATGATATATTATGCATGTATTATATTTTTTTCCTATATACTTGTTTGGTAAGAAGTTGAATATGCTAATAAAATAAATTTGACAAGATGTATATATGTTGAGAACTCTATACTAAGAAATCTGAATGTTTGCACCACGATGAAAAGAAATAGAGGAATAGACGTGATAAATGAAACAAATACGACTGTGCGTAACTGCGTATAGATGACTTGTTATAAAGTCTAAGCTGTAGGAATATAATAAGGAAGACGGCTGTAGAAAATTTGGAAAACGCCAAAATCTAAAGGAACTTGATAATAAGACAAACTGGTAAAAGATAGCATATGCCAAAAGAATGAAGTAAGTCCACACTCCTCATAAAAAAAAGTTTGATATTATCCACTTGAATGTAACTGTTTTTTAAAACTGAAAAAAAAAAATCATGTCACAGATTGATTTATGGATCAGGTCACTGTATTATTATATAAGATTGCAATGATTCATCAAATTTGGTTCGTAACTAGCTAAGATATGTAATGGTTTTAGTGATTGTAACGTTCTTTCTCTCATTTTACTATTGTATAAATATCAATGGGCATCTTAGTTGACATCCTTTTCTTCCTTTTTTTCTTTTCCTCAAGTCTCTTTATATTTTTGAGGTTGCTTTTTTTTTCGTTTCTGGAGTGATGGGTACTAACTTAGCTGAATAGTGGGTCTCTTTACGTAATTTAGGAATGGTATTTTGTACTTTTAGCACTTAGTTCCTCCTCTTTCTTTATCTTTCTCTGCTTTATAAAGATAAAGATATGAAATATTATACACATAAATATGGGGTATGGATCCTTCTATTAAGAAAATATCTAGCAAAATGATAATAGATTTTTGTTTATCTCCTCATCAATAAGTGTGGTCTTGGTGTGGCTAGATACAATGAACGCTTACTTGTTCTACTCAAATTTGAATACCCACTTGTCAAGCTTGCAACTACTCACCAATCAACATCTTCTACTTTAAACTTCTCCAAGACTTGTTTCTTTTTCTCTACCCTAAGTAACATGTATATTATTAAAGAAAATAAAAATCTCTTCAACAATGTTATAATTGGCCATGCGCAGTCTACAATGGATATGTTGAAAAAAATCGAACCTTCGATATGCAAGCTAATAAAGCTGTGCAAGGATACTCAAATCTGTTTAATTCCGTGTGTTAGAAGCAAATATCCGATTGAAGTTTACATGAACGTTATATTATTTATAAGAAAATATTGTTAATGACTTGATGTGTAACATTGATCTTCGAAGTCAAGTTGGTGACATGAGATTAGAATGGGTGGGCGTGTAAACGGTCATAAATCAAAAGTAGTTCAGTTTATATGATGACAAGGCAACTCATCGATCTAACGTATAAGTTCCAATCTATTATAATACCTTTGACGGGTCAATGCCAATCTCCAAGTCTTTATGCACACACACTTATCTTCCAAGTTTTCTTTTCTTTTGATCGACAAAAATAGTTTTCAACATAGAACTCAAGGGAAAACATATTGGCCTAAATTGGGAATTTATCGGGATTTTTGATATAGACTACACATGGGGAAATATTATATCATGGTTACTAATTAAATCAATCAATCCAATCTCCAATTATTGTAAGTTTGAAATAAGACACAGATGGAAGATTCTCAATGGACAGACACTACAATCTCAAATTTCTCAATCTTCAAAAAGAAAAAGAAAGAAACGCTTCAACAAGGAAAATATTTTATAAGAAAGAAACAGAGGACACGTAAGCAGTTTTAGATTACAAAAAAAAAATAAAAATTAGGTAATATTAAGAATCGAAACTCCTTTCTCTAGATCATTATTGTAACAAAAATCGATAGTAATGGAACTAATTAAGGATTATATGATAATAACAAAATTTCGAGGTTGGAAAAAACCTTGGGGGGATTTTGGGAGAAGTCAAAAGAATATGGGGGTTTTGTGCAAATACCCAAAATTGCCTTCCTCATGGTGAGGATACTGCTTCGATGGCGCTTCCTAGTGGCCAAGCAGCTTCCACGGCGTAATCTCCGTATTTCACCTTCTTCACTAACGTTATTGTCTGTGATGGCTTCAATCCTGTTTTGTGGAATATATTATGGAATATCAAAATACGTTTCAAGTAGGAGTTCTCAATTTGGTTTCTAACATATTTTCACCATGGCTTCCAATGATAATGATACATCACTGACTGAACTATCAGAAATCTAACACATTCCAATTCTTATGTGCACTACCGTTATCATGGTCATCAAAAATTATCATTGGACTAATATGTAAACTGAGATTTTGGTTAGTAACTGTATGCTAAGAAAAAAAAACAGGAATGTGTAACTTACCGAATCCATCCACGAGAAGAGTGTATTGGTAAACAAGATCCAAGCACAAGTAAGGAAGATTATCTTCCTCCACACGTGGAAATTTCGATTTCCCTTCTTCCATTCTCATGTTACAAGCTTTGTTGGCCGCCTTCTCAAAGTCAAGTGGTCGAACCTCAGCCACAGGTTGCTTTGGGTCAACAAAACCAGCCTGTCATCATCGTTGATGTAATTTTCCATGATGGCTCAAAGTCTAGTGGTCCAACTATATGATGTTATGCAAGTGCTTAAATAAAGTCAAATAAAAGGCGATTAAAATATTACTTACCTCTGCAGCTCGATCAAAGAAAAATGATGCAACAAACATTTTCTTTTGGCCACCACCGCCTCCACCATTCCATACTCCACCGAAAGTGCATTTCATGTGTGTACACAGTGAATCATTAACTTTGAGTGCGTTAATAGCCACTCGCCGGCATTCATCTAGACTTGTACCGGATGAAGAAGCTGTGGCTTTGAACGCTTTTCCTCCATATTTATAAGTACCTGAAATGAATCACTTAGTTTAAAGCGAAATCTGATATGTACTAGAGCTACAATATATATCCCACTTGTTTCATAGTTTTAGGCTTCTAGCTTTCACTTACCAGTGTAGCCGGTCACGATGCAGGGGTTGTTGGAGTCCTCAGAAACTTTCAAAATCTCAGCTCGGGCAGCAAGTAACCCGTAATGTAGGTAGCTACAATTAGCAAGACGATAAGATATTGCATTAAAGTTGAAAGGATAAATCAAAACCAGTTTTATGTGTAAAATAGAACAAAAACAAAGACAGGTACCCAACCTATGAACATAGAGGAAATACTTCCGTCCCTTCAGATACATTTCTCTGACATAAGAATCCTCGCCTTCTAATGGTTTTGGTGCAGTTGCAGCATCTTCCTCTGATATAGCATATGCCATTTGAACCGAGCCCCCTCCGAGATCAACCACTCCAACTGTATCTGAGTACGGCTTTCCCAAAGTCCTTAGCAAGTAGTTAATTGTCACCTTAAGAATGAAAGTTTTGTTACGTTAAGATAAAACAAGAATCAAAGGTAAAAGACTTGAGTGATCTATACGGACACACAACAAAATACAGGTACAAAAGTCTAACTGTACCATAACAGAATGAAAATACAAACTGGATATAACAATACATGAATTTTTGGAAAGACCTACAACATACCCACTGATAAGACCCTTCCTGAGTTCCATCCAGAACAGTCACTGCATTTGCCTCAGTCTTCAGCCTGCTTCTATCTTTCAAGAGCTCCCTAACCTTAAAAACAAAATTATATTTTAGTATAAAAGCTAGATAAGCAGGCACGTGTTTTAAGAAATCATATACACAAAAATTACCGCTTGCAAAATGTTTTCAGAAGCTTTGTGACCCAAAGCCCTCAAACCTGCAGTCGCCTAGAAATGATGTAATGCAAAACAGTGCAAATGATTAACATAAAAAATGGACGACGACATTGATAGCTCTGATTGTATTTGTGTAAAAGGAAACCATTGCAATACCCCAACTCTGACAGGAGTCTTTGGACGCAACTCACGGGGAACGGAGGCTTCTGCTTTGTCAAGAAGAGATACCAAAGAGTTCGCTGATTGCCGAGGATCATTAGGATATGCACTCAAACCCGGTTTTAGCTGAAACAGAATAAAAGTTCAGACACAAAAGAGTGAGATAAAATGCCAACAAAATGCATTAAACATTGCAGTACAGTGAAACAATGAACAGAGAGAATCTAATCCCATTCCTTCAAGCTTCATGTTTACAGGAGTGAAGAGGCTTTAAGCCAATTTTGAAACTTGAAGAACCAAGATATAATCATATAAGTTTCCCACTATTTCATAATTTGATAAAGTATAGAAACAGAACGAAGGTTTCCAAAACCAACAACAGAAACTTAGCTAAGACTATTCTATCATTGATTACAAGATCTATCTAGCATTGCCAGAGAAAGGTCATTCTTGTGCCTAAGGCAAGATGCCATTATCGGAAAAAGAAGAGCCAATACCTGTAAGAAGAGCTCGAGCTCATTCTCCAAAGGAACGAGATCCAAATTCTGATCGAAACAATAAACATGCACACGGCTTCCAGAACTACCAGCGTCGAAAATCACAGCGTAATTCTTAGGACCCCTAGAATTCGAACCTCCCTCGTGGCTTTTCATCGTGTACTCAATGACAGAGACGGACGTGGACGACCCCGGCATTAACAAAAGCACAAGAGCAATCAACACAATGGGAATCGAAATCACAAGTAGAAGACCTCGATGCCGATGGATCTTATCAGCAAGAGATTCGTGCCGTCCGATCGCTCGCTTCGCCGTCATTTTCCCTCCGTCGATAGAGAGAAGACCTTGATGAGAGTCGGAAGTAGGAGAATGGTTACCGGACAGTCCGGTGGCTAGTCCTGACTCTAATAGCTCAGAAGCGGAAGGAGAACGGTAACGGATCTTGTTTCCCGTGGCGGAGGACGCCGATGTCTTCAAGGACTGCGACGGATCCTTTAACGGATCCAGATCGGCGATCGATAGCAAGTTGCGGGGTTGCTTACCGAATTCTTCGATTCAAATTCTGCCACACAGATCTGAATCGGAGAATTTGCGTGAACGATATGAACCAAAACAAAGACGTTACGTCGTTATATGATTTGATTACGGAAGAGAAGACAATTGGGTAACATCCACGAAAAGCTGATTTTAGTGTAAAGTTTAAGACAAATATTAAAATAGGTTAGGCGAATTAGAGAGCTAAATAAATTTATTTCGGTTTGAGAAAATAAAACCAAACCAAACAAATTAGAGGATTGAACCGAATAGAAGCAAACTAAACCAGAAATTGATAAACTAAAATCGATTCTTAACCGGAAGAGAGTCTGAATGATTTGATTTATGAACAAACAAGAGAAAAGGTTACGTCCTTACGAATCTATAAATTAAGCGAGTGAATCTAAACAAATAACAAGGAGACTTTGATTTTTATTTTTACTTTTGTGTAGTCTCCTTATTTTTTCAGAATGGAACAACTTTTTTGTAGTCTTTCTACGGCCCCAACCGGTGAAGGACCTGACTGGTGGACTCTCAGAATTGGGGTTTTCCTCAAGCTTTCTTTTGTTTCTTCTTCTGGGGTCGAGGTGGAGGGAAGATAGAACGGAAGAGCAATGCGGCAGATAATGCTCCTACGAAGGAACTAATCCAGTAGACGTAGATATGATCCCATGTGTTGTGGGAGCTGTACATGTATGCCCACCCAAATGCCTGCATTTGCAAAACACAAAATGGTTATCGATCTTTGAGGATACAATATTCATAATCCCAGGTTTAAGAGTGTTGGAACTAAACGAATGATGTCAATATGTGACACAGCACCATAGGCTGCTTCTGCAAAATATATCAGGTGACTTATGGGGGTCTGATATAAAATATACGAAAGACAAGAAGAGACCAGTTTTAATCGAAGTAACACAGTTAAAAAATGGGGAATAGCAACTCAATTATGACACATGTGGATGATGCATACACAGCTCTATGATAATATCTGCGAGAGGTTGATGATATAACACAGTGCAAGAAGAAGCACAGAAGTAAGTATTAATCGATTTATGTGACACAGTCTCTGGTGGTTATTATATAGTGAACTAATAGAGTAAACTTATGAGGGGAACAAAACAGAGCATGTGACATGATGTGAACATGCATACTGGATGTATCAGGCAAAGGAATGAGAACATAATGTATACTTACAATGGCAGGATTCATGGCTGGTCCAGTGTATTTAGACCCGGCGACAACAAATGTGATGGTTGCAAGAGCAAGCAAGAACGTCTTAGCGAGCAATCTCCGTGGACCCTTGAGGATAATTAGCAAAACCGCAAAGGTAATACCAAAACTTAAGATCGTTTCTGCAATAGCTCCAGTGTGCACATCAACCTGAAGGGAAGGTCCTGCAATCATATGCTTGTACTTCTCTGGTATAAACTCCATGATGGCCAATGCACCTCCTGCAGCACCAACTGCCTGGAACCACCAAAAAACATTTCACATTTGCTTTTAAAGCATTTTCCAACAAAAGGATATCAAAATCAAGAATCAGTGAAAAGAAGGATCATTTTGTTCCAACCAAAAGGAAATAAAGTCATTTTGCTCGATTTAACTCTCCAAAGAGTACAAGTTACTCCTTGCTAAATCCGGTTTACCAACTTTTACAATTAATAGTCTTTCCATCTCTTTATGTTATACACAGCAGGGAACACGCAAGAAGCTTCAGAGAAAGCTAAGGTACAAATAAAGGAAGATAAGGTTTTCTTTTCCTACTTTAATTAAGTGGTAAACACATAGATCAGCAAACAAACGTAAAAAGTTAGTAAAAGAATCTGATTCTCTCTGTGTTCTTCTTTACAAGAAAACTCAAACCTAACCTAAATTAACAAGATCAAAGTGAGAATATACAAAAAAAAAACAGAAGATCAGACTCATTGTACCAAAATGATCATAGGATAAAAGTAAGCAAAAACAAAAGTCGAATTCTACTACAACCAAACTAAAATGGGGCATACAAGTGGGGAAAAATCTCACGAAAAAGCATATACTATATAGATTTCATACAAAACCAGATTCTAATTCTCAGAGAAAACACAAACCTATATACCCATTTGAAAGAAACTATCACAGATCACAGATATGGACTAAATCAAGTAAACCCAAAACGTAAGAAAAATTCATAATTTAGACTCAAATCAAGAAATGATTTGGATCTCAGAATTTGTATACCTGAGCAGGTAATCTAATAGCCAAAGAGAAAAGAGTATCTCCGGGGATACCAGCGACATAAAAGGCAGCGCTTCCGGTAGGATTGAAGCTAGCACTACCGAAGATAATAGTGAAGATCGAGACGTAGACGAAAATCATCAACGTCAAGATCACCAACGGAGCCCAAGCGATACCCTGCAAATCGCCGGCGGAGATAATCGCAGCCGTCTGAATTCCGAAGGTTGCGGAGAGTACAACCCAAGAGAAGGTCATCAACATATCACCAATCGCCGACTTCACCACACCCATCATCTTCGTCGTGACAAATCTCTCTTGTTCTGTTTTTGGGATCTGGTAGTTGTTACGACGTACTTCGCCCTGTCTGCTTTTGGCTTTTGTCACACCTATTTTCTCCTCTAATAGTTTTATTTATTTATTAATTATCTAATGAAAACGAAGATGTCTTTGAATGAGTGACCTAACCAATGGTCTTATTACACTCTTACTCTTATAGTGATTACGAATATTTCATAAAAGAAGATATTTATTTCAACTATACAGTACGTGGTTTTAAATTCTAAAGTGAGGGATTTTTTAAAAATGTTCAAATTAAGCATAAAATTTTCATATGATTTGGTGGATTTTCTTATAAGTTTAACCTATATATATGAGATCGAAACCATTTTAGATGTATTTCATGTTGTATATAATTTTAGAAATTTCAAAATTTTACATATTTTATGACATACTGGATATCAAACTGTAAATTAGCCATTTTACAACCACAAATTTTTAAATCCTGAATGTAATATGTTTTTGTGGACTTAACATTTTATGACATATATATGTTTATTTTTGCACAAGTGTTATTTTATATCCCATCCTTAGGGAATTTTTTTCTTCTACATGACTTTCTGTTTATTTTTGTTTTGAAACTATACTGATATATATGTTCACTGTAAGGGTAACTCAAACTTGATATATATATATATATATATATATATATATATATTTTTGTTTATTTTTGTTTTGAAACTATGCTGATATATATGTTCACTGTAAGGGTAACTCAAACTTGACATATATATGTTTATTTTTGCACAAGTGTTATTTTATATCCCATCCTTAGGGAATTTTTTTCTTCTACATGACTTTCTGTTTATTTTTGTTTTGAAACTAGGCTGATATATATGTTCACTGTAAGGATAACTCAAACTTGCTATATATATATATATATTTTGTCAACCATTGGGCCATAACTGGCCGGTCTATTAGCCAAATTCCTACATTCATAGGAGCTGAGACTCGATTCCGGGTGTGATGGTGCCTTGTACAAATGGACTCAAACTTGATATATATGCTGACCATCTATTACACCAATTGAATAACCATGATATTGATATACATATACTAGTGTTTGAGAAGGCGTTAATTAGGCGGTGATCCAACGCTTAGCACCTAGAACGTCTACTCGGAATTTAGAAGGTTTAAGCGTTTATACTATAAACTATTATATATGATATTATATACATAATTATACAAAATATGTATAAGAATAATAAAAATATTAAATCAAAGACAAAAAAATGGATGAAAACATTATTTTAATTAATTTTAAATAACATATCAAAGATTTATAATTATGTTTATTGAAGTAAACCTTATAAATTTTAAATTTCTGTAATAAAATTTTGTTTTAAAATACACTAAAATAATGATACTACCATTTTAGACAGTCAAATGGGTCATCTAGGCGGTACTGTAGCGCCTAGAGCCTAGACGCGGTAAAGCCGGACGCTATTGTTGACTGAATTATTAAAGATGTGATTGATTTTTGAATATGTTAAAGTGGTTGCAAAAATGTTTGGTCAAATTTGTTTAATTAGTCAATATATTCATTAGATTTACATTAAATGTTTCTTAACTTCATAACATATATATGTATCTCTTTATTTTCCTATAAATAGATTGTATCCAATGTCTGGTTTTATCATGACATAAAACTAAAACACCTACTAGAAATCAAACACTTCGGTTTCTGAAGCAAAGAATGGGAAGAAAAACTAAGGGGAAGCAAAAGATCGAGATGAAGAAGGTTGACAACTATGGTGATAGGATGATTGCGTTCTCAAAACGTAAAGGCGGAATTTTCAAGAAATTGAACGAGCTCGTATCAATGTGTGACGTCGAAGTTGCTATGTTGGTTTTCTCTCAAGCCGGAAAGCCGTATACGTTCGCATTTCCGTCCATGAACGAAGTGGCTGCCCGGTTGAAGAACCCTTCGGGACAAGAACTTTTTGCCAAAGGCCATACGGGACCGCTAGTGGAAGCTTATAAGAAACAAAGGATCCATGACGGCATAGTTAAAATGGAGGCACTTGAGGAGGAGCTTGCACTAGATCTAGAGGAGCTGAAAGAGGTAAAGAAATCAAGAAAGGAAAAGAAGTTAGACAAAAAGTGGTGGAACATTCCTGAGGATGGCTTGAGCATGAAGGAGATGCAGCGAAGGCACCAAGCGCTTGTCGACTTACATGATAACTTATGTGAATTTTTTTACCCACCAATGGGGAAAGACGGTGGTAGTTCATCTTCTGGTAGTTTGGGATGTGACCATTCTGGTGGTAGCGCATCTGATTAAACTAATAGTTTAGCATGCATGGCTCTCTCTCGATTGAAAAAGATGGTGATGGTTCATTTGCTGGTTGTGCGGGACGTGGACAGTCTGGTGGTGCGTGACTGCGTGTGTCATGATCATTTTTTTTCTTTCTATTGTCAATGTCTTAAAATAAAGGTTTAGTTCGATGATTATTGATATGTTTAACATATGAAAATATTCATCAACTTCTCTATATCTATTGGTCGTCGTTGTATTCTAAATGTTCTTTTCAATGCATTAAAGTTATGTTTTTAGTGTTTTTAATGGTGCTAAGAATCTCTATAAATGAACCATAACTTCGAAGCTTCTATAAGTAAAACAAGATCCATCATATCATAAGCTCTAGTATAGGTATAGCTTTCGATCGGGAGAGGGTTTCCTAAATTACGAGAACAACAATGTACAGTTGTAATTTTTGAAATGAATGTCACATACACAAAACAAAATATACATATTTTTTTTCTTTTTTTGAAAATATTAGAAATCATATAAAACTTTCCAAATTTCTTAGTCAACTACACATAAATATTTTCTTCTTTTTTATAAGGAAAAGTATCACAAGATAATTGACTTATATTTTTCTTAGGAATATTATTATTTGGGCGTTACGTTCTAGAAAAATGGAAACCGTCTACTAAAATGGAGCATCTCGTGAACTCGTGGCAGTCAAACAATGGCCGGCGCAAAGCAGCATGTTCCAAAAAACGCTACGTTTCATGCCGACCCCCGAACCATTCGAAGATTTAAAGAATATTCTAGATCAGCGCGTGAGATGCAAGCGCTACGTCTTCGCCTCAGGAATGACGACATTTGCCAAAATAATATGGATACAACTGTGAATAAGGCAAAGTGTCCATGGGCAATTAGGTCATTTAGTTAAGAAAAAATATTGAATCAGATCTGACTTTTTTCCCAAGAAAAAATCTCAGCCACTAGATCTTTCTCAACCCCTTCTTCACGTTCTTCACTCTTTTAAATAGAGCCCTTCACGGAGCCCATCTCACTCATCATCTCATCACACTGTTAAATCTTTCTCTTTCTCTCTGTGAATCTCATCTTCAACCTCTCTCTCTCGCGTTTTCGATTCAACAATGGGTGAGTCTCTTTCTCTCTCTCTCTCTCTCTCTCTCTCTCTCTCTCTCTCTTTTCCTGAATCTCTTAGCTCGTCTTTGATATTTACGATGTTGTGTTTTCTGATCTGATCGTTTTCGGATTTTTTTTTTTTTTTTTTGTGTTTTTCTCTTGTAGCTGACAAGAAGATTAAGATCGGAATCAACGGTGAGTTTCGGATTGATTTTTATATATTTGTTAGGTTTTTGTTGATTCTCTTGTATATCTAGATCTAGAATCTGACTCTTGGGGGTTTGTGTAATCGCTAGGATTCGGAAGAATCGGTCGTTTGGTCGCTAGGGTTGTTCTTCAGAGGGACGATGTTGAGCTCGTCGCCGTCAACGACCCCTTCATCACTACTGAGTACATGGTTAGTGTTTTCTTCCTTGGTTTTAACGCTGATTCGATCATTGGTTGGTTAATATTATCTGTTGATTATAAGATTCAATTAGTCACTCAGATCTCCTTATATATTCACGTTTGTGCATGTGATTTTGATGATTTGTTTAAGAGCTCAGATCCGAAAATAGTTCAGTGTTCTCTTTTCATCTTGATTAGCTGGTTGGATCATGTGTGAATCTAATGATTGCTTTAGTGTCCCGTTATTGTATTGATTGCTCTAGTGTCCCGTTATTGACTTGATTTTGAACATTTAAATTGATTGCGCTCTGTGTGTTATTGCTGCAGACCTACATGTTCAAGTACGACAGTGTTCACGGTCAATGGAAGCACAATGAACTCAAGATCAAGGATGACAAGACCCTTCTCTTCGGTGAGAAGCCAGTCACTGTCTTCGGCATCAGGTACATCTATGGTTCTTTATCTGTCTTTATTTATGCATATTTTATATTAGTTGGGAGTTTCAGTCTCATTAGTTTTTGGTATTTGTGAAGGAACCCTGAGGATATCCCATGGGCTGAGGCTGGAGCAGACTACGTTGTTGAGTCTACCGGTGTCTTCACTGACAAGGACAAGGCTGCTGCTCACTTGAAGGTTTGTCTTGTTTTATTTGATTATACTATGTTTGGTATGGATGGATGTCGTTTCCTGCTAGTATTTGCTTTACTATCCATTAAACTAAATGAGTGACTTGTTGTTTGTTCAGGGTGGTGCCAAGAAGGTTGTCATCTCTGCCCCCAGCAAAGACGCTCCCATGTTTGTTGTTGGTGTCAATGAGCACGAATACAAGTCAGACCTTGACATTGTCTCCAACGCTAGTTGCACCACTAACTGCCTTGCTCCCCTTGCCAAGGTATATTATCTGATAATCTAAAGAAGAATTTGACTGTTTCTCAGACCTCTCCAATTGAGTAATCTTTGGTTTCTTTGTGTAGGTTATCAACGACAGGTTTGGAATTGTTGAGGGTCTTATGACTACCGTCCACTCAATCACTGGTAATTTTCTCCATCTTCAATAAACTCATGACAGTCTATTCTATTCGAACCTATATATGTGAAAATACTGTTACCTAAATGATTTGACTTATTACATCAGCTACCCAGAAGACCGTTGATGGTCCATCAATGAAGGACTGGAGAGGTGGAAGAGCTGCCTCATTCAACATTATTCCCAGCAGCACTGGAGCTGCCAAGGCCGTCGGAAAGGTGCTTCCAGCCCTTAACGGAAAGTTGACCGGAATGTCTTTCCGTGTTCCAACTGTGGATGTCTCAGTTGTTGACCTCACCGTCAGACTCGAGAAGGCTGCTACCTACGATGAAATCAAAAAGGCTATCAAGTAAGCTTTTGGGCAACCATACAAATTCAATTTCCTTAGATTCCAGTAGTGATCATCAATGTACTCATTTAAGTGTTTGTATCACCAAAATACAGGGAGGAATCTGAAGGCAAGCTAAAGGGAATCCTTGGATACACCGAAGATGATGTTGTCTCAACTGACTTCGTTGGTGACAACAGGTCGAGCATCTTTGACGCCAAGGCCGGAATTGCATTGAGCGACAAGTTTGTGAAATTGGTGTCATGGTACGACAACGAATGGGGTTACAGTTCCCGTGTGGTCGATTTGATCGTCCACATGTCCAAGGCCTAAATCTAAGAAGCAGATGTCGAATGATGGGGAGTGGAAAGTCATATGTTCATCCCTAGATTGTTCTGAATTTGTCGTTTTTCTAATAAAATTTCTTTGAACTTGAACCTTGTTTTTTTTTTTTTGTGTTATGGTTTTTGCTATTCTCATTCATGTGAGGTGATGGGAATTTGTAGACCGATGTTTTAATGAAAGCCATTTTCGTTTACCTTTTTTGTTTTATACTACTCTACTCACATAACATAAGAATAACAAAAGCATAAGAAATTCGTTAAAAAGTTTCGTCATCTATATAATGCATCTCAAATTCTCAACCTTCATACACATCCTTGTTGAAGTATTTTAATGATTGGATTTTTAGAAATTAGGACAGTACTGTATGAGGTTTTAATCAAATAACCATTACTAATCATCCATCACCAAGACTTCTTTTAACCATCTCACCATACATTTTTTTTATCTCTGATCAAACAGCTGTTCGACAAGAGAGATATGTAATAGAGAAAAGCTGTGAAACAGGAGAAGAAGCTTAACCGGAAATACCGATTTAGCGTTTTATGTCTAAGTGTTGCCATAAAAATTATGAAGCAATGTAAGTAGGCACAAAAAGCTTGTTAATAAATACCGATTAGAAGACTTAAGCTTGTCTTAATTACAACATAATTCATCAGAAACCAGAACCTAACCGGTGTTGAAACCAAAACGGTATTTGGGCTTTAAATGGGCCACCATGTAATATTCTATGGACCCAAAAACCCTACTCTGCGATTTAGTCCTCGTCAAATCTCTCCGGCGAGACGGCCGTCGTCGTTCTCACATTTTCCCATTCCCTCCAGCTCTCAGGTACGAGCTTTTGAGTTTTAATGTCTCAATTATGTTCGTTAAGATCCGAATTTCATTTTATGGCGATAAAAATTGGATTTTTATGTGGTTGCAGTTGAAGAACCCTCGATTCTGGGTTTTAGAATTCTCCTGATGTCTTGGCTTATACAAAATCGTATTGGAAACACCTTTTCACGTCTTAAACCTTCGGTTTCTACCGCTCTTACCTCAACCTTCATCAAGAATCTCTCTACAGCTTCGGAGCAGTTACCTGAGACACTTGATGAATCTTCTTCACAGTCTGAGGAGATTTGGAATGTTATTGTAGGTAGAGCAGGTGATAGAGACAGTGAAGATGAGGTTTTTAATCGTCTATCAAACGATGAAGTCTGTAACAGAATCAATCTCTCTGATGGTTTGGTTCATAAGCTGCTTCATAGGTTTAGAGATGACTGGAGATCTGCTCTTGGTGTTCTGAGATGGGCTGAGTCTTGTAAAGGGCACAAACATTCTAATGATTGTTACGATACGGCGGTGGATATTCTCGGGAAGGCGAAGAAATGGGATCGGATGAAGGAGTTTGTGGAGAGGATGAGAGGTGATAAACTTGTTACTTTGAACACTGTTGCTAAGATCATGAGGAGATTTGCTGGTGCAGGGGAATGGGAAGAAGCAGTGGGGATATTTGATAGATTGAGTGAGTTTGGATTGGAGAAGAACACAGAATCGATGAATCTGCTGCTCGATACGCTTTGCAAGGAGAAAAGAGTCGAGCAGGCTCGAGTAGTTTTGTTAGAGCTTAGGTCACATATTACACCAAATGCTCATACGTTTAATATCTTCATTCATGGTTGGTGTAAGGCAAATAGAGTCGAGGAAGCTCTTTGGACGATCCAAGAGATGAAAGGACATGGGTTTCAGCCTTGTGTGATTAGCTATACGACGATTATAAGGTGTTATTGTCAGCAGTCTGAGTTTATTAAGGTCTATGAGATGTTAAGTGAAATGGAAGCTAATGGGTCTCCTCCGAATTCTATTACTTACACGACTATTATGGCTTCTCTTAATGCACAGAAAGAGTTTGAGGAGGCATTACGGGTGGCTACAAGGATGAAAAGATCCGGTTGTAAACCTGATGTTCTTTTCTACAACTGTTTGATTCACACGCTTGCTAGAGCTGGTCGGTTAGAAGAAGCTGAGCGGGTTTTCAGAGTTGAGATGCCAGAACTTGGTGTTTCCATGAATACATCTACCTATAACTCTATGATCGCTATGTACTGCCATCACGATGAGGAACACAAGGCGGTTGAGCTTCTCAAGGAAATGGAAAGTTGCAAGCTTTGTGTTCCGGATGTTCATACGTATCATCCGTTGCTGAGATCTTGTTTTAAGAGAGGAGATGTAGTTGAGGTTGGGAAATTATTGAAAGAAATGGTGACTAAACATCACCTCAGCCTCGATGAATCGACTTATACTTTTCTGATACAGAGGTTATGCAGAGCCAATATGTGTGAGTGGGCGTATTGTCTATTCGAAGAGATGATTAGCCAAGATATCAAGCCGAGGCACCGGACTTGTTTGCTACTCTTGGAAGAGGTCAAGAAGAAGAATATGCATGAATCCGCTGAGAGAATCGAACACATCATGAAGACTGTGAAACTCACTGCCCCTGTAAAGTGAGATTTTTACTATGAATGGACCTGTAATTTCTTGCGGCTTATGGTTAAGAGAGAGGTTACACAATTTGTGGTACTGTTTTGAATAGGGAGAGATTGTAGATTGTGATAATTTGTGCACTCCAGGCTTTAGAAAGAAGACAAGACCAGATCATGCATAAAAATGTTCATTGTGTTCTTCATTCAACCACATTGTTGTGTAGATTTATTTCAAATACAAGAATAGCTAATAAGGTTTGTAACTCTGGAGTTGATTGATTCTGACACAATCTTGAAAGTAAAGGAGGTTGGTTAGGCAAGCTGTGTTTGTTGTCTGCTCTGACTCAAATCTTTTTAAGGGTCTCTTACGTCTGAAGATCCAGTCTTACAAGATTTATACACATGAGAAATAAGGAAAAACACTTACTTTAATATATATAAGCATTGAGTTTAGGGAACAGATGCATGTGTCTTTGGATGCGTCCACACTCCACACCGACAGAAAGGTAGATCCATATTACTTACCCCAAAAGCCCAAACAAAACAAAAAAAATTACTATCTTTTTAGGATTTTTTGTTTTCTAATTGAGTAGTCTTCTTCAACCACGTAATGATGATGGTTAAGCTTTAACTACGAATCATTATGCATTTTTAGTGAATTATTGAGTAGATAGATATTATTAAGGGCCCTCAAGTGGTTAAGCTAGCTGCCACAAAGGTGGCACTTTTTACTTGGTCTACATCTATCAAATTGCAGATTTATTGTTCACAACGTACAAAACCTACTAAAATAATACCTCCACGGCTCCACGTCTGGTTTCAACAAAACGAGCGACGCGTCTAATTAGATGAAACATCCCATTCAATTATTACTTTTGAACTTTACTGAAATATATAACCGTAACAAGATCCTGCTACGTATTTATATATCTCAAAAAACCAAAACAAAAATTCTTGCTGCATAGTAATATTCTTTTACACATTCTTCTTTCTTTCTGGAAAAATTAAACTTTTTAAAGATCATAAAAAGAGATTAACAATAATAAAAAGGATTAAATATGGTCCACTCACGGGGAATGGAATCTTGTATATCTTCGATGCTCCCAAAATTACTATTTTTATACTTTTTCTGGTAACACATAAACACAAGTTCCGTCCATCTCCGCCACAACAACACAATCTTCAAGACTTTCTCCTTTTTTTGTTGTCTTCTGCTTCATCACTTTGTGTTCGTCGTAAACCATTCATATTCTTCTTTGTATTCTACTTCCTCTGTTTTCTCGTTATTTCCCTTATTATCACATATGCTCTGTTTTTTTAATCTTTGAGAGTCTTTAATTTTGGTTTAACAAAAACCGAGTAAAACCCGGTTCATTATCTAAACCGGAAATGCCACCGCCGATATTTCCTCTCCGGTGGGAAAGCACCGGAGACCAGTGGTGGTACGCTTCACCGATCGATTGCGCAGCCGCGAACGGTCTATACGACGTTGTCATCGAGCTTCTTCACCAAGACACGAACCTCCTCGTTAAACTCACTTCCCTCCGCCGTATCCGCCGCCTCGAAACCGTCTGGGACGACGGAGAAGACGGTGGTAATAACAACTGCCACGTGGCTCTAAACCGCGCCCGCGTCGCTAGAAGACTACTAGAAGAGTGCGAAATCGGAAACGGAGATAACTCTCTCATCAGAGCTGGCTACGGCGGCTGGCTGCTTTACACCGCCGCTTCCGCCGGAGATTTAGAATTCGTGAAGAAGCTTCTAGAGAGAGATCCGCTTCTCGTGTTCGGAGAAGGAGAATACGGCGTCACTGATATCCTCTACGCGGCGGCACGAGGTCGAAACGACGACGTGTTCCGTCTCGTTCTTGACTTCGCTTTGTTGCCGGCTGATATCGCCGGCGTTGAAGAAATCAACGGTAAAAAGTTAACAGAGAGACAGTTAATAGTAAAAGAGGAGATGGTAAAAAGAGGAGTCCACAGTGCCGCGAGAGGCGGACACGTGACAATCCTCGATGAACTTTTACCTTCTGGCAGATACGACGACGTCAAAACTCAGAGATGCTTTTGGTTCTACTCTGTTACACTCTGCTTCTAGCAGAGCTCAAATCGAAGTAAGAAACTACACAAATCATATAACTATTAATTATGAATGTATATATTAAAGTATGTATATTTAATGTAGGTGGTGAAGTATCTTGTATCCAAGTATGATTCAATAATGGAGGTTCAAGATAGCCATGGAAACACCGCGTTACATATAGCTGCTTACAAGGGTCACTTAGATGTAGTGGAGGTTCTTATAAACGAATCTCCACCGTTGATATCAGTTGTCAACGGAGATGGTGACACGTTTCTACACACGGTCGTCTCTGGTTTTGCTGCGTCCGGGTTTAAACGGTTGGACCGGCAGATGGAGCTTTTGAAGAAGTTAGTAGTCTCAGAAGAAGTTGACTTTTCTGAGATTGTCAACGTTAGAAACTGTAACGGAAGAACTGTGATTCATCTAGCTGTGATGGATAATCTTAACGCCGTTAGACCTGACGTCGTTGAGAGTCTGTTGAGAATCCCTAGCGTTGATCTTA
Organism: Camelina sativa; assembly: GCF_030686135.1. Lineage (NCBI taxonomy): Eukaryota > Viridiplantae > Streptophyta > Magnoliopsida > Brassicales > Brassicaceae > Camelina > Camelina sativa. The sequence goes on from NC_141894.1 coordinate 1,397,708, forward strand.
ACGTCGTTGATTCTTATGGAATGACGGCCGTTGATTTGCTTAAACGGCAAACGCCGAAAACGCTCGTTTCTGAGTTGTTGATCAAACGGCTTGTTTCCGCTGGTGGGAGATCAAACTGCGGTGAGAGCGTTTCGCGGTTTAGAGAAGAGCGTTATGGATTCTGCGGTAGTCCTGGAACTTCGTTTGAGATATCTGATTCTGAGATTTTTCTATTCACGGCGGCGAGAACTGATCACACCGCTGAGTTAAGAAGTCCAGAGAGAGAGAGTTTTGATGGGATCAGTGAGTGTTCTACTGAAATCTCCACGCATTCGAAACGTAAACGCCACGGTAGCGGTGGGGGAGGAACAGGAGCGCGTCTTAAGCTTCTTTTACGGTGGGCGAAGAAGGAAGAGTCGGAGGAGAATAACAACAACAACCGTCGTGTTCCTCTCAGAGAGATGTATTCGCCGTCGGGTTGTAACAGAGGAGGAGGAAGAGCGTTTCCGATGAGAACAGAGAGTGGTGATCTCCCGAGTTTAGCAGTGAGATTGAAGTTTACTCAAGGGTTGATGAAAGGTGTCGTGGTTCAAGAATCTCCTAGGTTCGTGTTCTCTCCTCCGGCGGTTTCTGATTACTCTGGAGCTCCGTCGTCGGCTTGCTCGTCGCCGTTTCAGACGGTTTCTTCGGAGTTAGGGAGAAGAACACCAGCGATGAAGAAGAAAAAGGGATCTTTTATGGATAGATACTTGTGTTTTGGGGGTAAAGGATTAGCCATTGATGGTTCTTCTGAGATTAATAATGGCTCTGGTCATCGTCTCCGTCCACGGAGTTTCAAACGAGCCATCTCTTTGGTTTCTTCTTGAAAATACAGAGTTTTCTTTTGTTACACGTAATCTTTACCCTTTAACTCAAGGGGTTACATTTAAATTCATATAATTGTAAGAAAAGTGAAATAAAAATAGATTCTTGGTTTTTATAAAAGGAAAATTGAAGTTTGAAAGTATTATTTTCGTTTTTTTTTTAATTGGGATAATTAGTAAATTATATACATCTCCGTATTGGGTTAGGAGTTTTTTTTTTTTTTTTTATATATAATCAAATTACTAATTTCCTTTTCTCTATATCCTATCCTATCTACAAAACTCTAGTTCATGTGTAATTAGGAGTAGAGTCCTATTTTAAAACTTCAAAACAGTTCCAAGTAAACTTCAAAACCCTAGTTTTTCTCTATCGTTCTTTTGTGTGTCAAGTTCAATCGAACAGACGAAGACGCTCCGTTTGAACTAGGGTTTGTGCTGTTTTCTGTCGAGTTTTCATCATGTTTGTTAGAATGGTTACGGAAACCAAACTGATCATAAACCTCGGCTCTGAAGCCAATCGATCGAGGAAGAAGCGTGGAGGTGAAGAGGTAGAAGAAGAGCTTGATCAGGCAAATACGAAGAAGAAGCAAAAGATGGATTGCGATCGCGAGTTGTTGTCCTTGCATGATCTGTGTCTAGAGTTACTAAAATCGATGAGAGACGAATGGTTAGGTTGGCGTTTTGAGGAGCTTGTCATTGAAAACCCTGATTATTTCTCTGTTATATCAAAGCCAATGGATTTCGTCACAATCAAGTCCAAACTCGCCAAGAATCTATACGTGGATATTGCTGAAGAGTTTCCCAGAGATGTTCAATTAGTGTTCGAGAATGCGATTCGCTATTATCCTCCTGAGAGTTCGCTTCACAAGAACGCTAAGAAGCTTAAGAAGTTTTTTGAGTTGAGGTGGGAATCGGTGAAGAAGAAGATAGCTTGTGGGAGAGTTAACTTGGACCAAAAGGTTTCTCGTTTGATAAATCCAGTGAAAGAGCAGAGCAAAGAGGACAAGCCTGAGAGCAAATTCGAATTCGATCAAGGTTTAATGCCCTTATCTCCTACGAAGGCTCTTCGTGCGGCAACAATCAGGATTCGATTTGCAGATACTATCGTGAAGGCCAAATATAGAAAGCTTATCGACGAGAGTGGTGGTAACAAAGCTGATGTGATGATGAGAATACAGAAAGAAAAGCAACTTTTAGAAAAAAGGGAACGTGAAGTGAAAGCTAGAATTGAAGGTGAGCCTAGAGCCGCCAGGTTGAAAGTGCTATGCAAGGAACGGCTTGCAATAGAGGAGTTGGAAGAAGAAGCCAAATTCAATATTGTAGATAACTCGCAAACTATGAAGGAGATGGTGAAACTCTGTGGTCGATCCTATCTGGCAAGAAGAGCTCGGAGGATTGAAGAAGAGCTTGGTCTGTTTTTAAGAATTGAGGATTATTGGCCGGAACTGGAAGAGATTAAGGAGGAGGGAGAAATCTAGTAGAGACTCCTACATAAACGTCTCGTGTAATTACTTATGGCCAACCTTTCATTCTGCATTCGAGGAATCCTTGGCCGATTGTTCAATCCCAGTTCCTTAAGTTGCAAGTTTCTATTCAGCTGTTATATTATTGGTTTATTTTTGTTTCGTAACAGTGTTTTGTTTTGGTTTTCTGGTTTTAAGTAAATCTATATGATTATGACAGGAATTAGAGAAGTTTGAGGCAAAACTGAAATAGGAACAGAAAAGTAAAATCAGTACGGATTACATCACTAAAACTGGTGTTTTGTCATCTACATCCATTTCCTAAAGTAACAACAAAAACTTAAAAACATAGGAGTATATCACAATCACGATCACTTTTGGAGTTCACCATTTCTTCCCAGCAACCTCATGGCTCACGTGTTCATAGCAAGAACTTGAATTAACTTCAATCTGTCACAACCAGAGAAGAAAAAAGAAACTGAAATATATAAATTGGTAACTACAGTGAAACTACAAATCCAAGAGAGCTGGAAATTGAGGATCACCAAATGAGATAAAGACAGATAACATTCAGATGCATCAAACAAGGTAAGAATTTGGTTAAGGATACAAAAGAGGATACGGATTCACACATAATTGCTCTGATGCTCCAGGTAAACTTTTTACTGCAAGATCATCGGGATATAGCACCCATTTCAAAGTCAGACCAGCCCACACGGTGAAAAGGAGATAGAGAGGTGGTTCCAAATTGACTTACCTTCTTTTTAATTTCACTCCCTTTATGTTGGATTATATCTATCTTCAAACGAATTTTGTTTCCTAGGTTCCCGACTGCGGCGGTCACAAGGATCATCCCTTTTGGTCCTGTAATCTGATGAACTCTTCTCACGAGATGATCTGTGGCTTCGATGATAAGACTTATTTGCAAGGCTATGTCGTTTGGTCCTTGTGAACTCATCATCTCTTCGATCACTGTGCTTGTCATCTCTTCGATCACTGTGCTTATATGATCTGTGACTCTTCTGTCTCTGCGATCTACTTAAATCATACTCCTCATGCCGGTTTACTTTATCTGTATTGTTTCTATTATCCTTTGAATATTCAATATCTGCATGTTTCTCTCCTTTCCATTGCTTATAGACTCTTGATGATGCATCTGTTAATGTTGATGGTGCAGTATTGTATCCAACGTCACTTTCTTTCTGATCGTTGCCTATAGAAGACGGGGATTGTAATGGCATTCCTTTCTCAAAACATCCAATCCCTCCTGCTAGCTTAATTTCTTCTGTATATTCTTCTATTATATCACGCAACACCTACAAAACAAAAGATAGAGAAAAATCACTGAAAGAAGCGGATAATGCAAGTTTATTTGCTAACTGAACTATGGTCATAATGGAAGTACGATTTTGGAAAGGGCCAGTTTTCTCAATTCCACACTTTTTCTATCCAAATATTCACTGATCATTTTGCATCAAAACATTCAAAACACAAGAAATTGTGATTACCATAGGCATTGAAAAGGAAACCGCTTCTTACCTGTCGAGGCGTTCGTTTCACCTTCTTACCACGGTATGACATTCTCCTACGCTTGTAATCTCTCTCTTCAGCTAAAAGCTCTTCTCTTGTCTTCATTTTATTCATATCCTACACCGTTATAAACAATATACATATACAGTTCAGTTCCTTCAATATAAGTTCCCTACAGTAATATTTGTTTCTTTCATGTTATATAACAGTTAGTTTAGTATTAACCTGATTTGATGAGCGTTGTCTCGGAAGACCATCATGATCAATAATAGGCTGGTAGCTAGAACGTCTTTTCCGTTCTTCCTCAGCTTTAGCTGTCATAACACCAAGCTCGGCCAGCCTACAGATTGACAGAGAGACATCATGAGCAATCAAACTCATATCCAAACATGATATGATTAAATAGCCTTTGAAAGATTTCAAACCTACCGCTGATATCTTGTTAGTGGTTGGGCATATCGTATCGCCCTTATTTTCCCTTCAAGCATGGATCTTTCATACAATGCTGCAACAGCTGCTGCAACACGGGACACAGATATCACCTGAGCACTGTCCAAAGTTTTGCCTCCTTCCCCACCTGAACTACTCTCTAAGGGCTTCTCCATCTTCCCATCCTTATTACTCAACCTTGCATCATCCAGTGTGGTTCTTTCAGACCGAAACAACATTATATGAGAGGCGGATTCTACTATGAACTGTTTAAACATATCTAGAGCAAAAAACTTGCAATTTCCTTCTCCATACAAGACAGCAAGTTGAGAAGCTAACCAAGAAAACACTCGAACCAAGACTGGACACTCAAATACTCTACTTTTGCATCCCATAATCTTCTGCACACCAACAGCATTAACATCAGACTCCAACATAAACCCACAAGCTTCTTTCACAACCGGTTTCAAACACAACCGAAAGAGCAAGAATATATGATCTCTCATGTAAGTATCAATTATTACACCATATCTCGTAGAATTAACCAGAATCCATGAGCTCAACTCGCTCGTTTCAATCACTTTCAAACCCATTATAGCAGAAAGAACACTATAGGAATACGAATTAGGGTAATCCCTCCACTGATCAATCTCACTCTTTATTGAACAGAGCTCAGACGGTAATATCCCTAGCTTACTATCTTCCTCCTTCTCATCAGAAACTACCAAATCACTACATTCCACAGATAAAACATTAGGAAGTGTTAAAGTTCGCTTTTTTACATCGAGCTCGGAGAAGTTCACAGCTCCAGGACAATCTTTGTAGAAGAAACTAGTTCCAAAATCAGCTAACTCATAATCTAAGGAGACACAGAGATCACCAGCATCGTTGTTCATCTGTACTTCACAGGGTAACTCGAGTGTGTTCCGGTAACTACTAAAGGATCCAAGAAGGTGAGTGAGGTCAAGAGGATTTGGGCAACGAAGTGAATGGAGAAAGAGAGCTTCTGGTGGCATTAAGTGATTTGAATCAAAAGGGCAACGAACAAAACCGCCATTTCCGTCCTTGTGGAGAAGATGAGAGTGGTCTAAAGCTAGATTTTGAGAGAGAGAATCTAGGGTTCTTTGACATTCCGACAACAGAGACTGTAAAGATGTGATCGTACCGGAGAGCTCGCGAATCGGCGGCGGAGATTGAGCGATGGGGTGAGTGTTAAGGTTTTGAAGAGGAGGTGACGGAGGAGGTCGAAAGAAGAAATTAGGATTAGGGTTTGGAGGAGGATAATGGTGGAAGAAGTTCGGTTTAGGGTTTTGATAGTGCGGAAACGACGGTGGTCGATCCATGTGTTCCGGCGACGGTGAACTTCACTGAAAACGCTGTGAATTGAACCGTGTGATTCGCAACGAGACGTTTCCTATATAAAGCCCATTTAACGAGGCCCATTAATCTCCTTATCCGGTCCATATCCATATTCTATTTTTCTTTAAATAGATTAATCTTTTTTTAGCTTATTAGGAAAAGATAAGATAGTATACGTCTGATTTGATTTTATATTATACGTGAAGTATAATAATATGAGAGAAAACGTTGTGAACTCTAATTATTTTATAAAATTGTATTTTATTTATTTGTTCTGTATTTGTTACACTTTACTAAATGTTTTAACTAGTATGTATAATATAACCATAAAACTATATGTTCATAATTATTATTTATCACTAATTTTAGTCATTAACGATATTATCTTCACGAAGAAACACTGTCCGAAGATATTTCACTGTTTTGATGTTCAACGCAAAAGCTTTAGCCAAAATCTTTGGATCAATCGAAGGGTTCGACCCGAAAACTGCATCACCTACCGTGATCAAACCAGGATTTTGGCTCCCAACCGCCCCAATGACAACCGCATTTGTCTTCCCGATATTTGCATGAAACTGTACCAATCTGATGGGAAAAACAAACACATCTCCTGGATAAAGAATTTTGGAGAAGAGTGTGTAGTTGTAGTCGTTCGACGACACAAAGCCGACTAAGAGCTTTCCCTTGATGACTAAGAGTATCTCGGATGCCCGTGGATGAGTGTGCGGTGGGATTTGACCACCCGGGGCAAAGTCAAGGCGGGCAATGGAGACCCCAAGAGTGTTGAGACCAGGGATATCAACAGGGTTAACAAAGGAGCCAAGGCGGTTGCTGGTGTTTCCCGGGATGTTAAGGCCAGAAGCAAAGAAATCATTGGATGTTACTAGTTTTGGATCTTTGCAGAATCTTCCATTTACGAAAACTACGATTTAAAAAAAAAAAAAAACGAATCAGTTAAATGTTTGTAAGTCTTCAAATGATGGTTATATAGTAATCTAGTGGCCGTCAAAAGTATTGAAGATTTTAGCTAAAAGCAACATAATATTAGAGATTACCTCCATTTATATCCTGGACGCCGGCAACACAGTAGTCTTGAAGACGAGATGGGTCGTAACAAACGAAGATGCTAAAGCCAGCAATACGATTTTAGCTAAAAATAACTGAAGAAGACCATTCATTATTTTTGTTTTTTTTACAAATATAATTGGTCGACCTGTGGTTTTGAATTTTGATTACCCTTTCTTTGTGGTTTATGCATGAGAACATGCATGCGCTATACTTATATAGTCAGAAACGTCGTTCAAAAATAAACGATTTTAGTTTACAAGTAAATCACATCCAACTATTATAGATTGATCGAGTTTGTACGTACGAACAAATATCTAAGACCTAATAAAAGTAAATTATAAAAAGGTGGACTTTCATTCATTTTTCTGTTTGTAACATGTAAGGTTTGATTGTTTTATTTAACATATGTTAATTTTTTTTTTCTTGTATAAAAAGTTACGTTTGAAACGAATCGTTTGCTTTATCTAATGAATCAAATTCGTTAAAAGAGGACTGGTTAGCAGCTTCCTCATATAAATTATTTGATTTTGATGAATTATGAATACAAATTTGCTCAATTCCGTGGATAATTTTTAATATGTTAGGATTCAAGAGTATTGAAGTGTTGAATCCGAAGTTTCCTAAATTACCTGGAAATTTCAAACGTGAGAAGAAGTAATAACGATTTGCTTGATGATTAATGTATACAAGCTCTAAGCATACACATGTATACTTGCACACAATCAAAACATTAACCACGCAGTATAAACTTTAGAGGAAAAAGAAAAAAAACCCCAAAGTGTTATTATATCATAATCATAAGCTACACACAAACTCTCTACTAAGGAAAAATGATCAAGTAACTATATTTAGTTGTGTGAATATTGTTTAAGTATATGATTATATATCATCAATATGACTGCATATTTGAGTGTCTTTGGAGTTTTTAAAAAAAAACTTGGAGTTGTTTCATGCAAGCTACAAATCCAGTGCCAGTATTACTCTTTAAATAATTTATTAAATTACAATATGAAATAATAAAACACATTTTAAAAATATAAACCATGTGCATCGCAAGCTCTAAACTGTAAATTAATTTGGAGTCCAATATGCAGAGAACAACATAATCCATAATTAGTGTTTTGCTTCCATGAATACTGTGTTGTGTATATAATATGTAAAATAATTTAAAACGATAAAGCATGCCTTCTCTGTTATAAATATTAAATTATGTTTGTTTTGGTTATAGAGATGGTATTTTTTAAAAATATCACAATGCGTTTTCTACATGGACGTTCTTGAAGCGAATTGTTACCACGCTATTATGATCTCGTTGGACATTTTCAGGTTTGTGTCTTTTTCTTTTAACATTCCACTATCAGGTCAACAAACCTCTTTTTTATTCCCATATCTCACATCCTCTTAAATTTTAAACTAAAACATATGGCTTATTTACAGAACTTTATTAAAGTCATCTGATTTGATTTTATATTATACGTTAGGTATAATAATATGAGAGAAAACGTTGTGAACTCTGATTATTTTAATTAATTTGTATTTTATTTATCTGTTAATCTGTATTTGTTACACTTTACTAAATGTTTTTACTAGTATATATATAACCATCAAACTATATGTTCATAATTATTATTTATCACTAATTTTAGTCATTAACGATATTATCTTCAGGAAGAAACACTGTCCGAAGATATTTCACTGTGTTGATGTTCAACGCAAAAGCTTTAGCCAAAATCTTTGGGTCAACCGAAGGGTTCGACCCGAAAACTGCATCACCTACCGTGATCAAACCAGGATTTTGGCTCCCAACGACACAAAGCCGACTAAGAGCTTTCCCTTGATGACTAAGAGTATCTCGGAGGCCCGTGGATGAGTGTGCGGTGGGATTTGACCACCCGGGGCAAAGTCAATGCGGGCAATGGAGACCCCAAGAGTGTTGAGACCAGGGATATCAACAGGGTTGACAAAGGAGCCAAGGCGGTTGCTGGTGTTTCCCGGGATGTTAAGGCCAGAAGCAAAGAAATCACTGGATGTTACTAGTTTTGGATCTTTGCAGAATCTTCCATTTACCAAAACTACGATAAAGAAAAAAAACAAATCAGTTAAATGTTTGTAAGTTTGAAAATGAAAGTTATATAGTAACTGTGTGCCCGCCTTTGTGTTCATGCCATATATTCTAGTTTGCAACTTCCATAAAATTTGTATTCTATACTGACTTAAATGAATTGTTTTTATCTTAATCTTTTGCCAAGGTAGAGATTGCTAATTTTAATAATTTTTTACTTTAATTATTAGAGATTACCTCCATTTATATCCTGGACGCCGGGGCAACAGTACGAGAAATTGAAGGTCGTTGCTCCTGTGGGTTCTTCAAATAAATCGAATCAATACTATGGAAATTGGTCTAGATACAATGATATTGTGAGTACTTGGTTGATGAACTCAGTGGATAAAAAGATAGGACAGAGTTTGCTCTATATTCCTACTGTAGAGGGTATGTGGAAAAGTATTTTCAATCGTTTCAAGCAGGATAATGCTCCTAGGATCTTTGATATTGAGCGACGTCTTAGTTAACTTGAGCAAGGATCTGTAGATGTGACTACTTACTATACAGCCATGGTTTCTCTTTGGGAAGAACATAAGAATTATATTGATCTTCAGTCTGTACTTGTGGTCGATGTGAATGTGATGCAGCTGTCAAATAGGAACGTTTACAACAGCGTAGTCGTGTGACTAAATTTCTGATGGGATTGAATGAGAGTTATGAGCAAGCTCGACGTCATATTCTAATGTTAAAGCCTATACCTACTATAGAAAAGGCTTTCAACATGGTTACTCAAGATGAGAGACAGATAACTATTAAGCCATTAACGAGGGTTGACAATGTAGCTTTTCAATCTTCAGCCCCTGTTTCATATGATGGTGATCAGACTTATGTTGCTGCGTATAAAACAATGAGGCCGATTCAGAAACCAATTTGTACTCATTGTGGACGCTTAGGACACACAATTCAGAAATGCTATAAGCTTCATGGGTTTCCTCCGGGTTATAAGAGTAATACTGGTTGTAAAGACAATTCACAGAGTTAATATACTTTCCAACCACGAATGCAGACAACTCAGCTACAGCCTCATATGCCTCAGAATCAGCCTAGGATGCAAATACAGATGGTTCCTTATGATCATATTTAGAAGGCGAATGCTATTTCTAATGTGTATAGCAGTCTTCGTATCCAGCCTCTTATGCAGTACCTCCGAATCCTTTGGTCTCTCAGTCTGCTTATATGTCTTCTTCTACTGGATTAGATGGTAACTCTTTTTAACACCACAACAATTACAACAACTTATTTCCCAATACAGTACTCAAGTACAAGCTCAAGAGCATGTTGCTACTACTAATGCTGCGTCTATTACAGATCATGGTCTTATGGCACAAACCTCTACTTCCGGGTACCTTTCCTTTTCCTTCGACTAGCCTTCGTTATGAACATCATACTCTTACTTTTCAAAAACATATTCTTTCTTCTCTTCATAGTTTTACTGCCCATAATGATTAGATTATTGATAGTGGTGCGTCTAGTCATGTTTGTTCAGATTTGATTTTTTAAGGAAATGGTTCATGTTTCTAGTGTCACAGTGACTCTACCGAATGGTACTCAGGTTCCTATTACACACACAGGCACTATTTTCGTTACACAACATTTAGTATTGCATAATGTTCTACATGTTCCTGATTTTCATTTTAACTTGATCAGTGTTAGTTGTTTAGCTCAAAGTTTATTATGTTCTGCTCATTTCTTTCCAAATTGTTGCCTTATACTTTCACAGGGCTTGTTGATTAGGAGGGGTAGACTTCATAATAATCTCTATATTCTAGTAAACAAAATAAAAAAACCCTCTCACCATCTCTTCATGCGGTTTGTTCCCTTTCTACTTCTACTTTGGCTGATGGTGTTCTGTGGCACCAGCGACTTGGACATCCATCACCAGCTGCTTTGAGTAAACTTGTTAGTGTCATTCCTTCTTTAAAATCTTTAGTTTCGAATAATACTCAGTGTCAAATTTTTCCTTTAGCAAAACAGAAAAGACTAGCTTATGTTTCTAATAATAATCTTGCTAAGAAGCCTTTTGATCTTGTTCATATGGATACTTGGGGTCATTTTAGTACAGAGTCTGTTGAGGGTTTTAGATATTTCTTAATTTTGGCAGATGATTGTACGCGTGTAACCTGGATCTATATGTTACGTAATAAAGGTGATGTTCTACCAGCTAGGCCACCGCAATTGTACTTGTGCTTAACATTATGGAAAAGATGGACTGCACATGTTGCATGATGCGCCAGTGCATAATAGATCGACGCATGTCTATCAGAGACGAATACCGGATTTTCTTCGTCCAGGACAAATTTTAATAGATTCTTGAAAAATCACACCCACCCATCATCATTCTCCACTTCTACTACTCCAAATGCCAGTGGATAAATTTGCATATTTCCATGTTGACCACTAGCTGCTACCAAACACCCTTTGTACTTGCCTTTTATAGCTGTCCCATCTATCACTATAACCTTCCTCAAATATTTATATCCATCAATACATGCACCAAATGCAAAGAATAGATATTTGAACAATGTTTTCCCCTTTTTGTCTATTGTTGTCTTAATTTTTGTTATTGTCCCAGGGTTTGTTGATTTTACAAGGTGTAGATATGTTGCCTAGCTTCCTTCTTCCGTTCCACGTGTTGCATTCACTGCCAATTCCTTGGCATTTCATGCCTTCATGTATGAGATGGTTACATTCAACTCAGATAAAACCATCTCAGGCAGCTCACATGCTCTTGGTCCTCTCTTCCCATTAGCAAATTTCCCTTTCAACAACCCGACCAATATCTTAGCTGTTGCTTTCTCCCCATATCTAGACCTCGCAGAGACGTCGCATTCATGCTTCATTGTCACCGTTCTTACTTCTAAATTTAAGTTCTTTGGGTAAGTAACAACATAAACCCGCCAACCACAATTTTTGTCCACACACGCTGCAATCACTCGTGTTTTATCCGATGCAACAATTCTATAGCAAAATATCCTCTTCATAGCATAGAGTGATAGAGCCTTGTACATCTCTGCCTTACTCTAAAATATCCTACCAACATATATTGCATCCATAGCTCTTTCTCAAATCCATGTTTCTCTCATGGCTTGGTAAACCTCTCATATAATCCGGGCATGGTGGTGCGTCATTCAACAACAAAGGATCAGTTTTATCAATCACAGGTGCTTCTACGAGATTCACATCTCCATGTATGACTAAAGCGGAAGGACAGTTGAGCAAACCTTTGATCAGGATATTCCCTCACTCAAAATTGATCAGGACAGTTGAGCAAACCTTTGATCCTTTGAACAGTTGAGCTGATCAAAGCACTCACTGTATCCACCGACCTCCCATTCACCTCTCTCGACCTACTGGCCTTGCCAGAGACAAAGATCTGAAAGGCCAGCGTGAGTAAGGTTCCGCCGTCCTCCACAGTGGATCGCCGGCCGTCGCTTGAGATGATGAAACCAGAAGGAAGGATTGGAATATCGGAAATTTTGACGTCCGCGCCGGAGAGAGTGGTATCCATTGTAGCCATGTCCATAGGAGCGTACACCAGCATGCCTCCCAAGGCGTCCATGTAGCAATCTTGCAGCATCAACATGTCGTCCTTGTCTGAGTCTTGTGCCATCCCCTTGCCATTATTCTCTTCTTGCGTTGGCTGAAATGTATATTGTATACACACGCACGACGATTAAAGATTATTAGAGTAATATAATATGCCAATAAACGCTTAATTATATAAAAAGTCGTTCAGAAGAGATATATACATGTACCCGGAGGATGCTTAAGCAGTTGGTTTCACTTGATCCGGTGGCAATGCGCGCGATCTCAGTGACTACGGTCCCATAGGCAAGAACATCCCACTGTTACACGTAATTAAACGTTTTTTTTTTATGTGTGTGTTAGTACGTTCTTTAAAACATGCAACAGTAAGAGAAAAAAATATATATATATATATATTCATGTTTTTAACATGAGGCTTTACACCTTTCCATGATTCCATCCATCATCATCGGCAGTGCTATGCATGAACTCGGGCTAGTGTAACCGGTGTAATCTATCTAACGAGTTGGACTAAAGCATACTTGAATCAAAAACCCTAACCAAAATCCGGACTAACTAGCTAGTACTAGTTTCACGTATCAAAGTTCACAAAATATGATCATGATCAATTGATCATACAGATTAAGAAAGAGATAGAGAAAAGAAAGGAACCTGCTCACGAGTGTCGAGTTTCCGGAGGAGGTCGAAGACTTGCACAGGAGGCAGAGGATTGCAAGAGAGGAAGCAGCACTAACAATTAAACCGGGTGGTTGACCGGCCTCGAGGTTCATCCGCATCGAGACTCTCACTCCACATTTCGACTGCTGCGGAAAGTCAACTTTTCCGGACATGGTCAACATTTCGTTGAAATTCATTATTATTCTCTCACCTAAATTCAGTACTCTCCTCCTTTCTTCTCCTGTCCTTATGACTGCCAAAATATAATTACTTGATCAAACGCCACATTATAGTAGAAACTATACGTAAATAAACAATAACTAATAATAACGTAAAGTTGCATGTCTTTCGGTTTGAACCTAGAGATACGTGATATAAAAATTATCCGACCAGCGCTTGACATTTTTTAGCTGGTTGCACTAGCATAATAGATGATATGTATTTTAATTACCACTGTGTAGAAAAAGTGAATTGTGATGAAATGGTGACTAATGCGTGTATACTAACACTACGTACACACACAACATTATGAAATGGTGACTATTGATGATGATAAGTGAATTTTACAATAACATAAGTTTCCTTTCCTCGCTCATGTGTTGGACTTTCTGTCTTTCTCTAGGGTTTTTATTTTATGATAACCTAATAAACTAAACAACTAATATGATCACATTGAATGATCAGCAAGTCTGATTCAGAATTTAAAAAAAAAAAATTATTATTATTCGCTTTTAGCCTACAAACCTCTCACTCTCGCCTTACTCATTAGTTTGGAATTTACAAAAGAAGACTAGAAAAAGTCATAAATTTGAAAGGGGATTACATGAGCTTTTGCTGTTGGCCCAAAGTAATGTAGTCCAAATGATTGTGGGCTTTACTATATTTTGGGCCGTGTAAAAGACGTCGCAACTCATCAAAAAATCAGATCTGTTTTTACTTTTTACTTTGGAAGTGCTTGAGAATTTCACACCATGGCCAATGGGTTACTCAAAAATAAATTAATCATATAATTAATATTAATTTAATCAAAGTAACCCATTAAGAATTTAGTCAAAATTCATCCTCCACTAGAGAAACTTATGAAGGTTTCTCAATCATTAATAATTTTTTTTAACTATTGTTTATTAATTTTCAAATTTAAATAATTTTAAATTGAGAAATAAGTTATATTAATTACTTATATTACATATAAGGGAAATAAAAATATTTTACAGAATTAGGGAATATTAAACATATTTTACAAAATTGGGAAAAATAAATGAAACACATCTAATTGTACATTAACCTTCACCACTGCTAATATTTTCAATCTCCCAAAAAACAGAGGAATCAAATTGTTATAGCTGTCCTATGTGTTCCTCCTTTCTCATTGTTTCTTCTTCTCCAAGGAACTATTTCGATATTGAAAATGAGATTTAATGATGAATTAAGTCTCAAAATAGCCATAGACAGTTCAATGCAAACCAGCTATTAGATCGCATACAAAGGAATGTAATGTAAGATCACATAAGCTTACTAACAATATCGTAAGGCTAAATCCCACAAGAAGGGGAAGCCCGTACAAAATCAATGATGAAAAGAGTGGTTAGACAATGAGCAAGAGCACCAAAAACTACAAACACATGGAATATCTGATGGCTATGTCCTGCCATATCAAACCCTCCAGGCTTCCATCTCTCAGGCACACGACTAACATAAAACGCTGCTCCCAAAGCATACGAAAAACCCGTGGCAATCTCGTAACCGAGGGCGATGAACACGTTAGGGTGATCCCAGTAAAGGCAAAGCACATGTGTAGCAGGTATCACAGCAGATGATCCCATTGCTAGGGAAAGATTTGCTCTGAACCGCGGCGATGAGAGAGCTGGAGAGAGGAGAGTGATGATAGCGAGGAGGCCGAGGGTTGAGATCGATATCACCTGCAGCATTGTGACTTACTTGATCATAGAAGTAACCGTAGAGCATGAGTATATTGGGGTGGCGAAGATGAGACTGAATCTCGACTTCTCTTCTGAGCTGGTGTTCAACTTGAGAATGTTGAAGCTGGCTCTCTTCTGTCATTACCTTTGATGTAGAGGTTACCGAATTGAAAACTATCACAACATCAAGTAATATCTGCATGAACCGAACTTGATAAAGAAATTAAGCACACTATAAATACAATAATATCGATCACAGTGTGTGCGGTGTGCCTATTAGATCATGGATCAGAGAAACTTCTCACAATGTTCTTTTAGTTTTGTTTGGATTAGGCAGGCAGAACAAAAGAAAAAGTTAACTTACGATGGGTTAACAATAGAACGAGGAGTGTAAATAACATGAATAGAAAAGTGAAAAATCAGAAGCTAATAAGAAGTTCGGATCAATAATTCGATATAGAAATCAAACCCTGGAAGAAGGTGAAATTGCAGAATCGAAAAAGATGATCTGATAATGATTCGCTTCAAAAAAATATCTGCAAGACAGAAGAAGAAACGTAAGTAAGAAAAAGAAAAAAAAAAACCAGAGGAAGAACATAAGACAAATGTAAGTAAGAAAACAAAAATTAGAGGAAGAAGAAGCAGCGTAGAGACAGAACAGAGAGAACACAACAATCCATCAAAGCCATGACTGAGTGCTTAAAGGATCGATCCACATAAGAAAAGAGCATACAGTTATACCAAAGCGGGACAAGAAAGTCAACAATTTCACTATGATAGGAAACAAGAAAACAAGCCCTAGAAGTTGAGACGAAAGAGAGAGAATAGATCACCCACCTGATTTATGCTTTGAACATGATGAATTAGCAGAGAGTTGCGCACAAATCCAATTCAAGTCAAGAATCCCTCAAAATCGATACAATAGAACCAAATTGGCTCAAAAATTAGCGCAGATTAATCAGTTCATCGTAAATTCAGATTCTTGATATATATGATTCCTTTTCTCCAGTCTCTTCTCTTAGTTTCTCAGAGATGGTTGAGAGATCAAACTCACGTTTTCTCGCAGTAATCATCACTCGTAAATCTATCATTTTCTTGCTGATATCGATCCTCACCGCCGTCGCATCTTGGTTCTTAATCTTTTCTTCCACAAACCCTAACCGAGTTCTCGACTACATCTCAGTATCAGAACCCTCAGATGCACCTCTCATCATCATCAAGAACTCAAACAGTTCTCCTCAAAACAGAGAAGGTGCGGAAACAGAGGAACCCAAAAATGAAAACAGAGGAGCGGCAAAAACAGAGTCATTCATCAATGAAAACAGAGCCAAAACCCTCCAATGCATCGAGAATAAGGTTTCTCCTTCTCCGACGCCATTGAAAGTCTACATGTATGATATGAGTCCAGAGTTTCACTTTGGGTTATTAGGTTGGAAACCAGAGAGAAACAACGACGTCGTTTGGCCTGATATCAGAGTCAATGTTCCTCACCATCCAGGTGGTCTTAACTTGCAGCACAGTGTTGAGTATTGGCTTACGTTAGATCTTTTGTTCTCTGAGCTCCCAGAAGATTCTAGAAGCTCTCGTGCTGCGGTACGTGTGAAGAACTCGAGCGAAGCTGATGTAGTGTTCGTGCCTTTCTTCTCTTCTTTGAGCTATAACCGATTCTCTAAGGTTAACCAAAAGCAGAAGAAGAGCCAAGACAGAGAGTTACAGGTAAATCAAATCCGAATATTTCCTTAAAAAGTTTAATTCTTAACATTTTTGTGCTGATTGCTTAAACGTTGAAAATATACTATTTTGCAAAGATTCTAGTATAATACGCATTTCTAACATGTAACGTAAGTGTTATAATAATCTTCAGATAATATAACTTGACTTGGATCTGAATTTATTGATAGGACAATTTGGTGAGATACGTAACGTCTCAAAAAGAGTGGAAGATCTCAGGAGGGAAGGATCATGTGATAATGGCGCACCATCCCAATAGCATGTCGACCGCAAGGCATAAGCTATATCCGGCGATGTTTCTGGTCGCTGACTTTGGTAGATACTCGCCACGTGTCTCCAATGTTGACAAAGACATTGTGGCTCCATACAAACATCTTGTTCCATCGTACGTTAATGACACGTCGGGATTTGATGGCCGTCCGATCTTGCTCTACTTCCAAGGAGCCATCTACCGCAAAGCTGTGAGTAGTAGTACTTTGCTTGCTTATGTTACACGATAGCTCATTATCTTATTTATATATATGGAGTTTGAAATTAGCCAAATTCCCATAGTTGTTAACAATAACTCATTAAGTGGATATAGAACCTAGCTTAGACTGTACTACAATAACTTGAGTTACTTAAGTTGATTTAGTTTTGTTGTACTAAAACATTCTAACTTAAAATTTGATTCACACACAATCATGTAGGGTGGATTCGTGAGGCAAGAGCTATACTACCTTCTAAAAGAAGAAAAAGGCGTCCACTTCTCTTTCGGTAGCGTACGAAATCACGGCATAACCAAAGCCGGAGATGGAATGAGATCGTCCAAGTTCTGTCTCAACATCGCAGGGGATACTCCATCGTCCAACCGCCTCTTTGACGCCATAGCTAGTCACTGTGTTCCCGTGATAATCAGCGACGACATTGAGTTACCTTACGAAGACGTTCTTAACTACAACGAGTTCTGTCTCTTTGTCCGATCATCCGACGCTGTAAAGAAAGGGTTTCTGATGGGTCTTGTGAGGAGCATTGGTAGAGAAGAGTATTATAAGATGTGGAAACGGTTGAAGGAAGTTGAGAAGTATTTCGAGTTGCGTTTCCCGTCTTTTTGGAACCGTGAAATGTCACTCACCAGACTGCTCCGAGTAAAGCCATGAGATGTCTCATATGATAATACTTCCTGTTACTATCACTGAGTGCATCATGAAGTACATCTTTCTCTTCAAGCGTCTCCTTATACCCTGCAAATGCAATGAACTTTTTTTTCTTGCTTAGGAGGTCTGAGTGAGATTTTAAGCAGAGAGTAACAAGGCCAATGACTTACCGTTTCCAGTGACTATGATTTCTGGGTCATTATACTTCTCTTTGATGTATTTCAAAACTTTTCTTAGCCCGTCTGCGCAAACTGGATACTTTGCACTTGCCGGCTGAAGCATTACATAAGAAAGAGACTTAGGAAAAGCTCAAATCGTTTAAAACAAAGATAAATATTGTGTCAATGACAACATCCATACCTGAGAACCAATCTTGAACCCATCTGAGTTACTTGCTGCAAGTAATCGAAAAAAAGATTAGAGAGGAAGATAAGTATTATCACAGAAATAAGCAAACTGTAATGGTTAGAAGTTAGAACATACAATGTAACTGCAAGCCCGAATCAGCTTCCCAACTCTGTTTCTCTGGATCAACATTGTCCACATGAGCAACAAACGCAGAAGTGAAGTAATTGATACCAACAAAATCGTAAGAACCCTTCAGTTTCTCCTTCTGCTCAGGCGTAAACGATGGTAATCGAGCACCAACAATATCTTTCATGATCTGAGGGTAGTCTCCATGTGTTATTGGTTCCATATGCCTGCAAGCAAATAGCAAGACTCCACACTCAGAACGCTAAGCTAACAAGAGTGCTTAAACAATATTTCTTGAAGACTACTCACCAGCCTAGAGTGAAGTCCATTGCTCTCTTCACTATCTTCTCTGGAGCATTTGAGCTAGATTTCTTATCATAAGGCTCGAACCACATTGGACTTTGAACAATTCCAATCTTCCCACTTTTGCACTATTTATATTGAAATCCATAGGTTAGATCAACCAAAATTAAATTCAAACGCATATAATATATATAGGTTCTAAAGATTATACCTTTCCACATTTCCTAAATTCTTCCACAGCTTCGGCATGAGCCAACAGCAGATTGTGACTAACGGTGTAAGCTTCATGTCCAGACTTGCCAGCAACACACTTCTCATTGACATATTTAGAACATCTTCCAGGTGCTTTCTCTCCAGTCTCATATCCACCACGACTAAATTCATAAGGCTCGTTTATAGTAACCCAATGCTTCACTCTGTCACCATATTCGTTGAAGGCAAACTTTGCAAATTCCCGGAAGTCCTCCCTATATACAAGTTTCAGAAGATATTAACTTAAAAAGATAGGAAACATAACTGATATAACATAGATCAATACTAGGCTTATAAGACTTACAAGATTTGGTCACTCAAGAAACCGCCATATTCATCTTCGAGAGCCTGAGGTACATCCCATTGAAACAATGTAACCATAGGCTTTACACCTGCAAAACTCAATCACGAGTGAGATTTTTAGCTACGTAGGTAAGGAAAAAAGTAAATTTAATATGAAATGATAACGTGATAGAAGGTATAGTAACCATTTGCAATGAGCTCGTTGATAAGATTATTGTAGAATTTAACTCCGGCTTCATTCACTCCCTTGTCCTTTTTCCCATCTGATAGTTTTCAAGAAGCAACAAAGTTATTAGAGAAGTGCAACAAATTGCAAGAGAATCATTAACCAAAGAAACTGATTTTGTCTTAGGAGGAAAAATCCTTGACCAAGAAATAGAGAACCTAAAGGCATCCATGTTCACTTTTTTTCAATAGTTCAACATCTTCCTGCAACATTATCAAAAAGTTAGTTTAGATGAAGCCTTTGCTAAGTTACACACTTAAGCTACTCTACAGGGAGAAGGGACTGCTCGTAGAACATATATATATATACCTTATAATGATGATAGAAATCAACTCCCAGCCTGCCATCAAGGTTGTTGTTCCTATCTGCATATTTTAAATAACATGCTCATGACCAGATTGAGTTCTAAAAGCATAACAAGTGACTCAATTTCATAATCTTCTGACTAGTTAGAAGAAGAGGAAAAAAACCTGAATGTTTAAGAGTAAACGAGTCCCAAATGCTTGAACCTCGGCCTCCTTCTTCTGGTGCACCTTCATGCTATACAAGCAAAATTAGAAACAAAAGTTTGATCAGAATCATGAAACTGAAGCATCAAGATGACTAACTATAAACCCTTAACAAAGAAACAATCTTTAGGTCTAAATTATTAAAGTAAGAGACTTGAAATTGACCAATGTGGTCAACACAGCTTCGGTGTCTTAAACCTTAGACGACAGTTCATGACAAGTAACTGCCTTTAAAATGGATTAAAGGATAAAACTTTAAAGTTTTCCCCTTTCACTAAAGTCTTAAAGATACCAAATTTGATCTCTTTAAACTTTGTTAATCGTACTTACGAAGCTACTATAGCTGATTATATATATAGAAAATTCCTGAATCACTGGGAACAATTTAATCACAAGAGAGAGTATATCCAGCAACGAACGATCAACGCTCGCCGGAATAAGAAAAAAATCAGTTAACCGGAGGAATGAGCAATGTTATGACTTGTGAATCGAAATTAGATATACCTGGAAAGCAGAAGTGGCAGCACCGAACAAGAAACCATCGGGAAAGCTACCTCGACCAAACGTGGAACTCTCAGGACACACTGATCCACCATTGACGGTGATCGGAGAAGCAATCACGGCGTCGAGAAGTAAACCCAGAAAGTGAATAGCTTTGAATGCCATAGTATTTTTAAATGCTTAACGTGCTCATCGTGTTCCATTATTTATAGTCTCTCTCGAGAGAGAGATCACAGACAAGAATTTTTTTAAAAGATTATTTTTGTTTCATCGATACTTCGAGACGAAGATTTAAAGCAAGGTGTGAGCGACATGTGTGACATATTAAATGACTACAAAAAAAAAAAAAATATTATCTTAGATATCTAACCATTTAATTTCGATATCTTAGCCTTCTCTTGTTAGCTAACTTTATTGATTTTGGGTAGAAGAAAGAAACAACGTTAAGGTTTCCACTAATAAAATTGTGAAGTAAAATAAATATATTTGAAAAAGAGTTTATTTATTCTTTTAAATGGATTATTTTTACAATGTAAAAAGGTTTTTTTTTTTCATGAAAATTGTATGTTTTGCATTCACAAATGTCTTGTTTTAACTATTTTTTTTTTTCTTTTCACATGTGTGTTGTTTTAACTATTTATAACAGTGATTTGGACCGACATAAAATTAAGAAATATATTGTCATTCTTTATTTTTTAATTTAAAAACAAATATTTATCTAAATAAAAATAATAGGTTCTTTTATCCGATTCGTCACGTTCTTTATCTATTTTTTTTTCCTAGTGATTAAAAAACTAAGGGCCCCAAAAATTAATACACAACAGAAACCTAATCCCTTAAACCTCGCCGGCGACGAAACAATGGCACTCTCGTCTACTTCGTTCTGTCTTCCTCAGAATCCGTTCTGTATAGTAAACTCAAAACTACACCGTTTCAGTTCTTCGAAACCCTCACTCTTTGCCTTTAACCGTGAATCTTTGTCGGTCAGAACTCCAACATCTTCTTCCTTCGTCGTCGGCGCTATCTCCGAGAAATCATCCACCGGGACGAAATCGAAATCCAAAACCAAACGTAATCTTCCTCCTCCTCCGCCTGTTACTACTGATGTAGCTGAAGACGAAATCAAAGAGGAGTCAGACATTGACGAGTCAGAAACAGTCAACATTGCCGAAGATGTCACTCAAGTAAGTTCAAAAAGGATTCAAATTTTTTACTGAGTTCTTATAAAAAAGATTAGATTTTGTGATAAAAGTTTTATAATTTAGGATTCGATTTGGTTTGGTTTGTGTAGTTGATTGGAAGCACACCAATGGTGTATCTCAATAGAGTCACTGATGGATGTTTAGCTGACGTTGCTGCAAAGCTCGAATCAATGGAGCCCTGTAGAAGCGTCAAGGATAGGTCAGAATTGATTCTTCGTCCTCTCTGATTTCAATATTCTTAGATTAAAAGTTTGACTTTATACTTGACTCCTTAACTGCAGGATCGGTCTGAGCATGATCAACGAGGCAGAAGACAGCGGTGCTGTAAGTCCTAAGAAGGTGATTGCAAGCAATTCCTGTTTTTTTTGTTACTTTGATGTTCTGTGTTGCAAGATTGTAGATTTGCTAATTGGATAGTATCATCAAAGCAGACTGTGTTTGTAGAACCAACGACCGGAAATACTGGCCTAGGGATTGCTTTTGTGGCTGCAGCTAAAGGTTACAAGCTTATAGTGACAATGCCAGCTTCTATAAATGTTGAAAGACGGATGCTTTTACGCGCACTGGGAGCGGAGATTGTGCTTACGAATCCAGAGAAGGGTCTCAAAGGAGCTGTGGATAAAGCCAAAGAGATTGCTCTCAAGACAAAGAACGCATATATGTTTCAGCAATTCGACAATCCAGCAAATACAAAGGTAAAGAACTTACAAGGCTTTTTACTCTTTTGTTTGAGATTCTTGGTTGTGTGGCCTAACCTGATAAAGATGTTTTTGTTTGGTAAGATCCACTTTGAAACTACAGGACCAGAAATCTGGGAAGATACAATGGGTAATGTTGATATATTCGTTGCCGGGATTGGAACTGGTGGTACTGTAACTGGTACTGGAAGTTTCTTAAAGATGATGAACAAGGATATTAAGGTAGTTGGTGTTGAACCATCAGAAAGAAGTGTCATCTCTGGAGACAATCCTGGTAAGGAGCAATTGAGTCTTCATCTCATCTCTTCAAAATCAATACTTTTATAAATTGGTTTGTTTCTTACAAAACTCTACTAAACGATGTTTCAGGTTACTTGCCAGGAATCTTGGATGTTAAATTACTTGATGAAGTGTTTAAGGTAAGCAAGACTTGCAGATCATAATCAACAATTTAAACGATACATATATTGAAAGAATGTAACTAAAGATCATGTCGAGAAATACAATAGGTTAGCAACGGAGAAGCGATTGAGATGGCCAGGAGACTAGCTTTAGAGGAAGGATTACTGGTATATATACAAAACAACCTCTTCTTGTGTTCTCGCGTTTTTCCTATACATAACATTGTGTTTATACTTTTGAGGAATCTATATACGTGTTAGGTGGGGATTTCATCTGGAGCGGCTGCAGTAGCAGCAATAAGCTTGGCTAAAAGAGCAGAGAATGCTGGAAAACTTATCACGGTGAGAAAGCAAAAGATTTCTTTTCTAGTTAATTCACAGTTAGTGGTTCTTTTTAGCTTTTAATAGAGACTTCGTGAAAAAAAACAGGTTCTGTTTCCGAGCCATGGCGAGCGGTATATCACAACAGCTCTGTTTAGTTCCATCCACAAAGAGATCCAAGAGATGAGATATTAGTAGCAGCAATTAGAAAAAGCCCCCTCAAGTTTGGTTCTTTGGGAGACTGTAAACAACAAATCTCTCTCTGCATTATCGAAAAGAGAGGTAAAAATCAAAGTTTGTTTCTTTATTCTTCTTGACTCAAAAGTTCAACTTCTTGCTGCGGTAATCTTACAAAGCCAACACCTTTACAGGTTTTGAGAATGCCGTGAGGTTCACGTAAATTGAGAGATAAAACATGTCTCGAGATCAAACAGTTCTTTCAAAGATTTTGTGAATGTATATAAAATTAGAGACATTGTTGCCCTACTCTTCTTCTTCTCACTCATATGTCACAAAGTGTATCGTTGAATAGATGGAATTTTACTCATCTAAACCCTAAAATTGATTTGAATCGAGATCTCCAAGATTGGAGGAACTCACCAAGCTACGAAATCGATCGGTGAGCAAGTATGTGCTTATATGGTGGTGAAAAAGAGTATAATTCATAACTTTTGCTTTTGTTGATAACAAAAAAGAATATCTTATTATATAAAGTTTGATATCAAAATTACTCAGTGTCAAATATATTGATTAGATGTTGACACATGTCAAAATAAATTTTTTTATATATAACACAGCTAATTATATTTATAGAATTTTACATGTTTATATATTTTTTTTTTAAAATCTAAATCAAAAAAGGAAAACTAACAAAATTAATATATTTTCCATTGTATGCTAATTATATTATACGTGTGTTCTCAATAAAATTTAACATGTGTAAGCAAAAACTTAATTTATTAAGCATGTATATTAATCAATAATTAATGAATAACAAAGTTAAAAAGAATAATATAAGTTATTTAATATAATTTTTGTAGATTAATCAATAATTAATGAATAACAAAGTTAAAAAGAATAATATAAGTTATTTAACATAATTTTAGTCGGATATAAATTGTATTTATCGTTGTAATATAAATTTTTATTGTAAGTAAGTACACAAAACCTTGAAAGAATAATGTACTTTATAAAAAGAAAATTTCAATACATGATGTGTATTAGTATAGTTTTACATGTTTTATTTTAAAAATTTTAATGTATGCAGTAATATGAGAAACATGGAAAAAGTAGAAAAAATGAGTTTGTAGGAATGAATTTTTGGTTAATTGTTGAAAATTGACAAAAGTGTTTATGAAATTATGACATATAGAAGAATAATATTTAGCTGAGGTTGTGGATTTCCAAAAATTTTGTGGATGTTAACTGACTTTTTTACTGATTATCTTTATTGTTAAATTTAAAATACTAACCAATATACATATTATCTCATATGATACTCATATTATTTTTATTATTAAAATTTCAATTTTAATTCATGAAGATGTGAATTATGGTTTTAAGATGAAATAGATAGTTAAATTTAAATGTGATTACTAAACTGAATGTCTAATGAAGAAACTTATTTTAGATTTCCAAATATTAATAAGTATCATTTATTAAAAATAATTTAAGAATATTAGTAATTTTTTCTTATGATTTATTTTATAATTTCAACACATGTATTTTTGTAACGTATATGTCAAAACATAAGATAACTCGAAATAAATTATAATTTATAGAAATGAATCTTCAGTTATTTGATGAGAATGTCTCTATATCTTTATATATGTTTTTATTTTATAAATTTCACTCATTTAAAATTGATTAATACATGAGGTAAAATTAGTAATTATGAGATAACAACATAACAAATATGTCTTAAATAATGTTTGATTCAGTTTTTTGAGAACTATATTTTGTTAATTTTTATTTGTATTTCCAATTGTTACTAAGATATAGATTTGATATGATGTATTAATTGTGTTTGATATAAAATATTTAGTTCTATGCAGTAAGATGAAATGTGTAATTAAACTGAAAATATGGTTAACTATGATG
The DNA here is from genome assembly GCF_030686135.1 of Camelina sativa. Lineage (NCBI taxonomy): Eukaryota > Viridiplantae > Streptophyta > Magnoliopsida > Brassicales > Brassicaceae > Camelina > Camelina sativa. The sequence continues at coordinate 1,422,782 of NC_141894.1, forward strand.
GTATAGATATTTAAATGGTTTCCATGTCTTATAGTTTTTGGGTAAAAAAACACAAAGATTAATAAACAATAAATATTATTAATATTTATAAAATTTCAACCAATAGAAAATATACTACATAACTCAAATAATCATATATTTTTTTTCCACAGTCATATATTGTTATATTAATAAAAAATTGTACATAAAAATTTGAGAGAATATTATAAAATAGATTAAAAAAAGCCTTAAAACTCTTATATAATGTAACTGAGAGAGTATTAAATGAAATATGAGAAGTTTCTATTCAATATTAAAATATTATAAGATAAAATCTAAAAACATATATATTATTATTTAATTATTCTTAATAATTTTTTTTTTAAATTTTATCCGCGTTATAACACGGCCTTATCTAGTATATATATATATATATATATATATACTAAGTTCTTATAAGTTACAAACAAATATATTGGGATGAGGCATACTTGTGGGCTGTTGGTCCAATTTGCCCATCTTAGTTTGAAGTCGTTTTCTCAAGTCGACTAAAAATAGTCAAAAGAATTGGTGGCAAAAAAAGAGAGAGCTCTCTATGTTTCTCAAGGAGACAGAACATTTATTTTCCATATTTGGAAAGGTGAGACACTAGCTCATTCGGAGGGGACAAGACTATTACACACGGAAGATACTGGATCGAAATGTGAACACGTGTTTCTTATTATCTCCGTGTCTGTATAACGTGGCGTCTTTCCAGGTCCCAACACCTTTGTTACCCGTATTATAAAATAAAAATAAAAACCCAAATCGTAGAAACAGCATGCAGTGCATATTTATTCTGAGTAAACGGTGCGTAGTTTTGTTTTCTTTCAAGATTGTACACGCGAGTTTGAGGGGGTAACTCGGCATGTTTGACGCTTTAACTTGAGAGGTTGGCAATTGGCATGATGGTTTTAATCCTCACATGTCACGCAACGTAGCATGTTCGGAACCCTCATGTGGTTTGAAAAGTACTAGCTAGACGCCTAGACTAATAGACAAAAAAAAGTATAATAATAAGTTTTCACCTTTTTAAAACTGTTTTCGGAGCAAAAGAAATAACTATTGATCGAACGTTGTTAACAACAAACACATATCATTTGAACGGTCCGGATTGCATGCCGTATGAACAAATGAGATGGACATGGTTGGACTACAAAATAAAACTGGTCTCCCAATCCAAGAAAAGAAGAAAAATTAACATTATGAATTTTCAGTATTAATGTGAAAATATTTATCTCAGAGGTGCATATATGTTAGCAACTTAGCATACATATAGTGTATTTTTATTTAGAAGAATAAAATTTTGACATTAAATTTTGTGTTTTTTTCAAAAAATAATACAGAGAACTACAAATTCGAGTTCTTCACTCCTTTTCACAAATGTCTCACGTACGTTTATATAAAAACTCATATATCCTACACATCCGTCACATTCCACCTCCGCATGCTCCACGTTCATCTAATCTACATTCATATCCTCCTACACATTATTCATCTAATTTTATACAAGCCACATCATACATCCACATCCGTCACATTCCACCTCCGCATGCTCCACGTTCTAAACATTCATCTAATTTTATACAAGCCACATAATTTGTTTTACACCATCCTCCACATCCTACACATTCATCTACAAGCATACATCCACATGTTAAACATTCATCTAATTTATGCATCCACATCCTAAACATTCATCTACTATACAAGCATACACATCCACATCCTAAACATTCATCTAATTTATACAAAGCAACCACATCCTAAACATTCATCTAATTTATACAAAGCAACCACCACATCCTAAACATTCATCTAATCTATACAAGCATATATACATCCACATCCTACACATTCATCTAATTATGCAAGCATACATCCACATCCTACACATTCATCTACACCATCCAAGTCCACACCCTAGACATTTTGGTTTCATCTATACAACAAGCATACGTCACACACCATGCCTACACATACATACGTCACACATTCCTACACATCCATCTAAATCATCACATAAATATTACAAGCATTCGGTCACACCACACTCAACCAAAATATGGCACATTCGCAAGATTCTCTGTTCCTTAACGTTCTCCATCATTTCTCCGTTCTGCGCTTCTCAAAGGATCTTGACTGTGAGGGATCCGATCGGACCACTTGTCCCATTTTGGCCTTTTTCTCTACACAATCCTTTTGCATTTGTGTTCTTCATAAACATCTGCAAAACGAGAACAAATAACCCATTACAATTCAGAAAATTTTAACTAATTATACAAGTATCATTAAATCCAAAAATGAAAATCTTATCCCGAGAAAGAAGAAATATTAAGATAACAAGAAATGTTTATAAAAAAATTCTATCTACATATATAAACATGAAGAAGCAGAGCATGATTTAAATATAAGTTCAAAAAGTGACAAAAATAAAACAATACTACGAGATTAACGAACCATGAGAGCTTCAACCAAAAAGGAAAAAAAAAAAAAAAAAAACAGAGCCTGAGATTTAGATTTTCACTTTAAAACTCTATAAACAAATGCAGTAGGAAACATTAAAAAAAAAAAATGTAGGAAACATTAAAAAATAAAAAGGTTAAAGGACCAAAGGCTTGTGGTGTTACCTTGTACGGTGATGACTCTGACTCTGAGTCTCTATGGGTTCGGGGAATGAGGAGGAGATCAGAGAGATAAGCTTCAGTTGTTGGTAGAAGAACATATATCAAAAGATTTTTTTTTTTTTTTAAACAGAGAGTATTATTTGGACATTTGAGAAATGAAAAATTTGAGAATAAGAAACAACCTTTTGATGTCTGAACGAAGGAAGAGTGGAAGACGGAGGTGTCTGTCTTATATATATAGAGATTATTTCCAACGGTCACATAAGTTACCGTTCGGCTGAAACAAAAGTTACCGTTCGGCTGAATAAAAAGAAAAGATTAATAAAAACTGTTACTGTTCACCGGATAAACCGGATTCATTAGGCTGGCATTTTACCAAGTCTGGTAAATATTCGGTAAAGTCTGGATATCATATCCTACGGTCACACATTCCGGCTACGGTAGTACCAAAAGTCATTGGGCCGGACTATGTTCCCTTACAGGCTTTCGTGTGGAAAATTCGATGCCCCCCAAAACTCCGCCACTTTATGTGGCAAGTGCTAACGGGTTGTGTAGCGGTCACAGCTAATCTTCGAAAACGTGGTATAAGCTGTGATCCCGTTTGTGGTTATGAGGAGGAGACAATAAATCACACTCTTTTTGAGTGCCATCCTGCACGACAGGTTTGGGCTTTGTCACTGTTTCCGACAGCCCAGGGTGTTTTCCCTTCGACTTCGGTCCTGACTAATTTGGATTTCCTCTTTTGGCGTTTCAAGGATATTCCTTCACATGAGATTTTTCCATGGATTTTGTGGTACATTTGGAAGGCGCGAAATGACAAACTATTTAGTAATTTGGATTCCAATCCGCTCGCATTGTTGCGGTTGGCGGAGGACGAGGCTCAAGCCTGGTTTCTGGCTCAGGCGGAGGCCATTGGCCCCGCGGTAGATCCCATCTTTGCGGGTCAACCCTCTGGGAATGGAGGTTATGGGGTTTCTAGGTCTTTGTCAAGTTATCTATGCTTTGTAGATGGCTCATGGAAGGAGACAGATCAATTTGCTGGGAGAGGATGGTTCTGCATTTCGCCAAGAGGAGATGACCCTACCATGGGAGCCGCCAACATTCGCCGCAGCCTTTCACCTCTTCATGCTGGGATAGAAACTTTCATCTGGGCGATGTGCTGCATGATAGGGGCGGACAACGAGTCTGTCATTTTTCTTACCGACTGCTCCGATCTGGTGAAGATAGTGTCTTCGCCTGCTGAGTGGCCAGCTTTCACGCCTTATTTGAAAGATATTCAGGCGGATATTGAGGAGTTTGCTACGTTTTCGTTAGTCTATGTTCCTCGTTCTCAGAATGGTAAAACGGATAATTTGGCACGACGTGTTCGTTCTATTCCGCACTTAGTTACCTTTGTAAACAATTTCCCTCCGCATTGGTTCGTTTGAACCAATCTTGTTAGCTGTTGTCAAAAAAAAAAAAAAAAAAAAACTGTTACTGTTCGGTAACGTTCGAATTTACTATTTTCCACAACGTTCCCACTGATGTTACCGTAAGGATGAATAAAAAGAAAAGATTAATAAAAAAAATGTTACTGTCCGGTAACGTTCGAATTTACTACTTTCTAGTTTCTACAACGTTCCCACTGATGTTGTCACAGTTAGGCTGAATAAAAATAAAAGATTAATGAAAGAAAGTTACTGTTTGGTAACGTTCAAATTTACTATTTTCTATAACGTTTCCACTGATGTTACCGGTGCGTATGCGCTCTGAAGTCATCACGTGATTGTTAGATTAGCGCGTGCGCATCGTTTTTCAATTTCATCTATTGTATATTGATTTTGGTTCTTTCTCTATACGAAACTTCGAAATTCAAGAATCAAACAGAGTAGTAGAGATTATTAGAAAAGTAAATACAGAAAGGATTAAAACGAAAGTGAAAAGAAAATAACCGAATGCAATTTTTAGTTTTTAAACCCTGCTCCTAATTAGCTGACTTTGTTTTCTTCTCTCGAATAAAAAAAGAAAGCAAAAGATTATAATACTGTATTTGCCGAGCCAGCAATAATAATGATGAATATATTATATTACACTGAATTTTTCTCAAATTATTATTTAAATACAAGTCATACTAGGAAAATTTGAAAGTAAGAAAATAATTAGTAACAATTTATTTGTACAAAAGATTGAAAGCAGGCAAGTCTCTAATGCTTGAAACATCATCCAGTGCCAGCTCACGTTCCAATCGTGTCCTGAAATCGTCCAGATGTGGGTCATCATCCAGGGCACGATTGTGTTAGATAGAGACTTGCAAGATGTGGGTCAGGAGAATTAGGGTCAAATCAAGTTAAATCGGGTCTAAATTTGGTTTCATTTGGATTAAGTCAAACCAGATTAATTAGTGTATACTTTGTTTACCAGATTTTGGTCTAATGGAACTTATGAGAGCAAATCAGACATGTTACTTCACTTACTTGGGAAAATTAGTTATGAAATTAGTTATGGAACTTATGAGAGCAAAAGCACTTATTATGTATATCCTTAAAATAAGGTTTGGTGAATCGATTTGATAACAGCAAGATGTTACGTTGGTACCAGAATTGTGATATAAGTTGATCTGAGTCCAAACTAATTCAGAGTTGTATCTTTTTCATGCTCAAACACTTATATGTATTTTTTTTCCGGCTCTATCCAATTTACTTGAGCGAAAAGTTACGGAAAAAAAGAAGAACCATTTCCGGTATACACATAACCAAAATGAAAATCACGTTACTATTGTGATTATAATGTAACATATAAGTATAACTAGGAAAGTATAGTGTATGTGGTTTTCTAAATAGAAAAAGTCGTATTTTTTGTTTTCTTATTATATTTAGCTAGAACTACTTCAACACTAGTCTGACGTCACGTCTCTCTCTAACGAGGAATTATTAGAATACGAATATGTTCATATGACCCAGAAAAAGTCAACCCTTGTTTGCTTGATAAAAAATGTATTTTAATATTTCGAGGATGAACCAAAAAAAAAATCCTTTTCGAATATAATTAGTCGAAATTAGGGTTTTGAGCGAAACAGAGGAGCTTACTTGGCTCTTACATATAAGGGAAAAGGAACAGAATCCTAGTGAACAAGACTAATCTGTCGGAAACAAAATGAGACTGCTTGGTTTTTCATATTCTGAAGCCTTTGTTTTTTTGTTCAAACAGTAATCGTAACGACAGTCATAATCTATCTACTCTCCATGGCCTCTAAGAGAATCTTTCCAACCTCGAACTTCATCTTGCGTGACACTGGCTTCTCAAGGAGTTGAAAGATACTAGCCGCACGTTTCCATTGAGACTTCTTTATGAACACCTACGAAACCAAAATACTCAAGTTAAACAAGAGGAGAAGAAGAAGCAAACATATATGAAGATTCATATGTAGTTGATATAGTTCATAGTCTTTACCTGCGGGTCAGGTGCATAACCAGTGTGTAGATACGTTTCCAGTAAATTTAGTTCCCAACACAACTGGCCCAAGCCTACCATTTGAAGAGCATTTTTCCCAACTAAAATCCCTAAAGCACAGACCGCTTCTTCAACCGCTTCATCTGACATGGATGATGAAGTTAACTCTGGGACAAAGTAAATCAGGTCTTTTTCTTCTTCACTCCCATATACTATGCCTTTGTTCAAGTATACAGAAGTGAGAGCATAGGCCATAGCAGACACAACAACAGCAGGCTGGGGTGCAAGCATCAAGGACGTGTGCATGGCCAACAGTGAAATCCTTTATAAAACCAAAAAAAATATCAAAAAAGTTAACATTGCAAAAGTTAGAAAGAGTATAATAGATAATGCATAACTTAATTGTATATTAAAAGAACTGGAACTAACCAGACATTCTCTGAAGCAGGTCTGCTACTTGAGTGTAGCTTGTCCATACCAGAGAATAACTCCTGCAATTGATGTAGTACTTTTCTATCAATTAAATTATCAATCCACAATTTACATTAATCAACTCACCAAGAATACACAAAGATGCTTAATCTATTCTTAAACAGGAAAAAGTTCTTTTGTAACAATCTTAACTAACAAGCTGATTCAAAGAAATAAAACAAGACAATTCAAACAAAGCAAACTTAAAGAAACAGAACACAACTAGCAACAAGCTTTAAATCAAGATTAAACAAGTGAACCTTGGGCAAGGTAATTGACTTGAGAGATAGCTAATCAATCCTAGATGTCTAAGCAACAATCAATAACAATCCTATGGCTAAGAACACTTATGCAAATCAATCCATTTCCATGATAGAGATTCCTATGCTAATCAAGTGATAATCAACAATTTCCAAAGGCAATCACAAAGCTCTTGATTAATTTGGTTCAGGAATTTCATCAAACACCTTATGGGCATGGAAATCCTAATGTATAGATTTAAGCATGATCAAGGCTATCTAGCATTATTAACACTAATCAAGATAGGAAATACATAAATAAAGCCTTAGACATCAAAGATCAATCATCTATCTCCCTAATCTACCTAGCCCAAAGTTCTAAGAATCTACTCAATCATCATCATGATCACATAAAGGAAAGAGTTTGATCTTTGTGAAATCACAATAAGAGATTATAGATTAAGAGATTAGAAGAAGAAACTGCTATTAAAAACTTAGAAGTACTCAATCATTCAACAAACCAAGAGAAGATAAGCTTAAGAACCCTAAGTGGCTGCTAAACAAAAGATAAGTCGTTGTAGTATAAAAATTAACCAAGGATTTTAAATACAACTTACCATCAACATCCTGAACATAAATGCCTTTTCTTCTCCAACGTACTTTTCCTGCAATACGTTGATGCAATACATAGTCTTAGGGGTGTTGCACATAATAGCAATCAAAATACAATGAATAATAAGAGACTAACGTACCCATTCTTCACATTTATCCAAGTAAAAAGCTTGGAATGGTAGTAAAATATGAAGAAGCTTCAGTTTCTTCAGCAACTTGATGGATGGCACCGCAGCACCATACGACAGCAGGAAGTGCATCTCTCTCATCAGCCTAGGCTGTGAAAACGAGAAAGTGTTAATATCTCATAAAGCAGATAATGTTCTAAGAGAATTTAAATAATAGATACTTACATGATTTAAAGAAGCCACTGCATTTATGTAGTTGGGGATAGCAGTTTCAATCTCGTCAGAAAAGGATAGATTCAGACGCGCTGCAATCCTCACCCCCTTAAAATTCTAACTGTAAGAATACAACATTAGCTAGAATACTAATTAAAATAAATGTTGATTTTAAGAAAGGACCAATATATCATACCACAATCTTCATTGAAAGATTGATTTGCATCGATCACTGTACGAATCTACATCCAAGTTAAGCAAATTGATGGTTAATTACATCACCACGAGAGATAACAATAAGCAAAGTAGTAGTAAGTTAAAATACCATTCGGGATTTTATGTCCTCAATACCGCGGTTAAAGTCATAAAGTTTGAAGTTGATTGGATCCAAAAACAAACTGCACCAAGAACAAACATCATCACATATCTGAAAGAAAATGTTGAAGCTTAATTGAGAATGGTGTGATCTCTGCTGGGTTTTTTTAGATTCTGATGCATTTGTTACTGTGTCAAGACAGAACATGTCCGATAAGACTGAGGTTTCTTTGGCGTAACAACAGTGATAAAAGTGGCAAAGTCTTAAGAGTGGTTGAAAAAACAGGGTTATAAAAGAGGCAAAGTCTTAAGATTGGGTGAAAACACAGGGTTAAAAGGTTTCTTAATGGTGCTACCAAAGGGTTCTAAGTGACTTGAGAGTGTTTCTCTTCTGGTGTAGCTGATCGTGAAATCAGGTGTCTTTGGTTTCTGGTGTAGCTCTTCTTATACTACTTTTCTCTGAATATATGGCACAGGATCAAAGATCCTCATAAAAACTTAAGATAAGAAACCACACCTGTTAACCGTGAAGTCGCGTTTCTGGCTGTTTTTGTAGAGAATGGTGTCCACCTCATCCCAGCTACAAGGTACTACTACGGAGAAAGCCATATCATCAGATGTGCTTTCTTCTGCTTCTGCAGCGGGGACTGCAGCGGAGACCTGAGGCATAAACATATGAACACACAAACACTGGAAAGATCAGATATTGGAATATAAGAGAATATAAGTTATCAACCTCAATCAGTGTTTTCCCAATATACACATGACATATAGGATACGCTTTTCCTACAGTTGAAGCTTCTGAAAAGAGACCTTCAACCTGCAGAAATTTAGATGTAAGTCAGAAATATAACAAATATTTCGACATCAATATAAATGAGAAGACATTGTTAAACTAATAGAAACCTGATCAAGGGATGCTGTTGTAACAATGTCAAAGTCTCGAGGTTTTCTACTCATAAGACGATCTCTTACGCAACCACCAACCAAATAAGAATGAAAACCTATAAGATAACAATGAAAGGACTATTGTGACAGATAGCTTAGCAAGAAAATCTTTAATACACATACTAAAGAAACACTCACCTTTAAACTGTAGTGTTCTCAACACAATATACGACGAGGTTGGTATCATGGAACGTTTGATACCAACAGATCTAGAGTCGAAGATTTTTCTTAAAGGAACATCATCTTCAATGGTTTTTTGGGAAGCACTATCAGTGTTGTCTTCCACAATTCGCTCATTGATTGATTGTTGACTAGGTTTTCTTTGTAATAAGAGGTTCTTCAAGTGCATAAAATCTTTGTAAGCATACTGCTTACCTTCATGAACGTTTGTCAGCAAGGCATAAGATTGTCGAATGTTTTTCAGACCAAGAACTACAAACTGCTTAGCTTCAGGGGAGATTATGAACCCGTTATCCCTAAAAGAGTTCAATAATCTTGCTAAAGGTACCACATCAGAAGTCATCAAGACTTTGTGAAGGAGTTCAGGAAAATCTGATGCTGGCTTGTTACTTCCTGACATGGCAAACTCAAAAAGAATTACTGCTTCCTCAATCATATTAGCAAGTATATAAATGGAGAATACCCGCTCATAGGTGGCAACATCAATCTGATAAGCAAAAGCTTTCATTTCGGTAACAACCTTCTCAAAAGAACCGAGTGAAGTCTCTCTTCCTAAAATGTTAGCCAAAGAGTTAAACGTCTTACTATCGTGTGTAAATCCACAACGATCTTCAACCCACCTAAAGAACAGTAAGGCTTTCTCCGGATGTTGGCAGAGCCTTTCCAAGGTCAACATCACGGTACCAGCGCTGAACTCGTGTTCCAAATTTAAAAGCACTTCGGGGATACCAGCGCTGTTCATAAATTCTCTGGAAACCATGCGGGACAAGCTATCTCCACTCATAAAAAGACCTTTCAACCTCTTCAAATCACATAGAAATCCCTCTTTCAAAAATTGTTTACCCACACCATCCCTGACCTTACCAGACACACTAAAACCCTTCTTGCGCATATCATCAACCAATTTCCAAAAGTGATCAACCTCTAAATTGAGACCCCAGATAAATAACATCTGGTTGCAGTTATCAGACGAAATTTCCTTTGGATAAAATTCCCAAATCCACTGAAAAAAACTCTGAGCAATCTTAGGCCTTGATTCAAGTTCTTCCAGAACATTGAGGATCAACTCCTTAGTGATTATAACATCATCCATCTCTTTCTGTATATCACTTTTAGCACTAAATTTCGTCTGATAACTGCAACCAGATGTTATTTATCTGGGGTCTCAATTTAGAGGTTGATCACTTTTGGAAATTGGTTGATGATATGCGCAAGAAGGGTTTTAGTGTGTCTAGTAAAGTCAGGGATGGTGTGGGTGAACAATTTTTGAAAGAGGGATTTCTATGTGATTTGAAGAGGTTGAAAGGTCTTTTTATGAGTGGAGATAGCTTGTAACAACCCTCTTTTCAATCTCAGAAGAAAAAGCTTCGATTCGCAAATCGTAGTGATGGCAACGCAAGAGAGGACTGTCCTCCAAAGGGAAAGCTAGCATGGCGAAAAAAATAGAAGGATCGGGTCGATCTGGCGGTTACCTGTAACTGAGACCGTCGATCACACAAACGGTTCGGAGACGAACGTAGAAGAGGTGCCAATCTTCTCCAATATCTCATCGTTTCTTTTCTAGGTTCATTCTTCCTCCGATCTTTCTCCTCTTCAAACAACTGGATCTAAAATAGAGGATTCTTTATTTTAAATGACCAATCTACCCTTAAGTAAATTCTTTAAAATAGAGGATCTAAACCGCCGGTTTAAATATTTTATTATCCCTAACCAAAATCAACATCAACCATTTGATTTGATGATGATGATCCACCGTCGATTTCTTGGTTTAGCTCATTGAACCAGCCGGGTGTGGTTATATGGGGACTTGCAAACTCCTTCATGATCATCATCATCATCCTATTCGTTTGGATAAAGAAACTTTTTGCAACTTCCAAAACCGTAAAAATAAATTGTACTCTTCGATTTATTTACTGTAATAAATTAAATGGGTAATATCCCATAAACAATAAAACGAAATAAGCCAAACCAACAACATGTTATAGATTGATTCTATCAGTTTCTCTAATCCGAGACTGTTGTCTTAAGAGGCAAAAAAAAAAACTCTCGACTCCTTTAGCCTCAGCTTCATGCTTCTCTGCAACAACTACTGTGAGCCAAATCACAAGTAGTGGCTCTCTCAGTAATCAATATCGATTATGTGTTGTTTAGTAAAAAAACAATGAAGGGAGAGAAGAACCTTCTTGATGGTCTTGTTGAAACAGTTCTTGTGATCATCCATAGAAGCATTGATGAATTCATCGATGTGATCCTTAACGTCTTCTAGGATGGAACCACACGTACATGTGCGAAACCTCATCTCTCCAGCTGCTGGAAAACGGAGAAGCCAAAGAGCACTGTTGGCTACTCGTTTAAGAATGTTGCACCTTAAAAACAAAAACAAAATCAGTTTGGGAATGTATAAATTTACGTCTATACCGAGCTACACAGTGTGATTTACGCTATCATGATGGTGTCACGTGATTTCCAAACAAACCTCAAAAAGCTTAGGGAAAGCATTTACCAAGTATTAACGATCTCAGGATCCATTTTGTACAATTGGTTGAAGCATCCAAATATGAATTTATCTTCGGGAAGTCCATAATCTGATCGCTTGGGCTTAGAATTTTGCATCCAACACATCCTGATTTTTCTGCAAGTAACGTTTATACAATGAGTTTTATAATAAATGACTCTGGAACTGATGAAAATGTACAAATAACATAGTAGAGATAACTTTTCTCACAGCTTACCTGCTTGTAATCATTGACAAAGTAGCAATGGGGAAGATGGACCAGCTTCTCTGAGTAAATATGTGCATATTGCAGAGGAGACACAAACTGAAAAGTAATTTAGAGTAACCAGTCATAACATAGAGAAAATAAGGTTGGAAGGAAAGAAAAATGTTCTGTATAAATCTCGAAAACTCTAATTCAGTTGCAAACCTCATCAGTCACTAGATAGTCAATATAGGTTGCCCCAGTTGTACCCGGGAATCCCATATATGAAACCTGGATCGGTGCAGGCTTCATGGCAAATATTTCATTTCTAGCCCCCTGCACAGATTAAACCACGCAAATGTTACCAAAAACATTTCCAGAGGAAAGGGTACAGCTCCAGAGTAAAAAGTTTCTAAAATGTTTAGAGCATGCCTTGGTCTAACCGTTTAGATTAATGAGGATCTGGATTTTGTCTTCCATGAGGTGTTCGGTTCCGAACACACAGGATCTGTTTGGTCCATAACTCCTCCCATCAGAAGAACTAAACCTAGCATGCACGAATTCTCTAGCCTCACTACAAAACACTGGGCTGAAGAACCTAACTCTCGCTATAAAATCAGAGCAGACCTAAGAAATGGATCAAATATCCAAATGAAGGATACAAACCTCCACGTTTTCTCTGTTGTGCATCCCAAACACTGATCCCATGAGGTGTGACAATGGATGATTACCAAAATCGCTGCTCACATATCCAATCCTTAGTCCCTTAAATCCTCCCTCACGTTTTACAGGGAGCCCAGATGGATGGGTAAAAGGAGGTAGTCCAAAACGAGAAGCGATTATGGAGCAATGTGCAGCATATTTACGACTGAAAATATAGGGGATTCATAAGGAATAGGCTTATACACAAATATAAAATAAAACATGTATTATCGTGAGCATTGTAGAACAGCCTCAAACCTGATTTCAAGGGCAAGAATAGGATCAATAGGATATGCTATCGCATGGAAGGGCTGGACACTTGGAAGGACGGACATCTGAAGATAGGATCAATAGGATATATGTCATCACCTTAATCTGTAATAGCAACAAAGTATTAAAAAATTTGTGTGGCCTAAGTACTTACATTTATTTGCCTCCTAATAATGCTTTCGACTTCAGCGAACATTTTGCTGCGGTCTTCCCAACAGCATACACACTGGTACAGCAGCAGGAAAGAAGAAAAAATTAATGGAAGACGAAGGGAAAGTAAAGAAGAGCTAGGAAATAGAGACAGAAGCTATCATATCAAACGTGCGATATCAAACTACGAAAAAGAAATACCTGCAAGGTGTGTAGAAGGTTGCACGTTGCTTCTGGGAAGTCTGGTCGTAGTAGCAAGGCCTGCTTATAGCTCGTAATGGCAGCTTCCACATGCCCACTGCGTATGCAAGAAGGTCCAACAAATACATAAATAGAAAAACAAATGGTTGAACATACTATCTCGGCACATACTATCTCGGCAGTTAAAAGGTTGTCAGTGACTCATTGTTATACTGCCACATCTTGAATGTTCTAAATCCCAGAAAACAAGACCGTAATACGTAACCACCTTAAAAAATGTACGTAGAGATACAAAGGCTTCTAGTAAAGTAGGACAGTTGTCAGTAATTCTAAGAAATATGACACCATAAGCTATTCAAGAATGGTGAAATACACAAAAGTCTTCTTAAGATCATATGTTAGAATACTTAAGAAATATAGTTCAGGTAAAAACACAACATAATGTTTAGGATTAGTTCAGGTAAACATTATTGCACTTAACTTTCAGCTACTGTACCTGAACATATCTTAATACATTAAGCGTAAACATACCTTATCCACATTTCCTAGATTTAAATATGCATCAGGGAATGCAGGTTTCAACTTCACAGCTTCCTGGTAAATTAAGAAAACCAGCCAACATAATTAAAACAGACAGAATATAAACTAAAAAACGCACACATAACACTATGTCGATTGGATTTTTCTAGGACAGAATGAAACATACCTTGTAGTATTGAAGGGATCTATTGAGATCACCTGACTCCATGAAAAAACCAGCAAGACTCGACCATGCAATAGCAAATGTTGGTTGTATGCGAACAGCTTCAAGGTAACAATTGTATGCTTGCACAAAATATTACATTCTAACTATTTGGACTCTGGCAGAAGATACTGACTATAAGACTACGATCATCCCTGCTTGCCTTTCCGTAACAACTTGATGTCTGTATTGATTGTGGATTATGACACAGTACAACACAGAAAAATGAATGCGTCTATTAGTACTTGCAGTTGATAAACCCGTAAATAGACTACAGATGTGATGCTATATTACTAGAGCATCACGTCACCGTCCATTTAGATATATTTTATTTTGATTCAATTACAAATTCTTCTGCAATGAAAAACTTCTAATCAAGCAATTTAACATTGAGGGCACATCCATAACTAGATCACAAGACAATTGCAGATAATATTTATTTAGTGCTGGAACAGGGACAGGAACAGAATAACTTAAATAGTTCAATTCACAAGACTTACTTCATGAATCAATCCTTGAGCCTTCATCAGATTTCCCAGATTACTATGTGCGTCAGCCTGAGAAAATTTTACATTACCAGGTGAGAAGACGAACAAAAGAAGCTAGACAGTGAATCACCCAGAAGTGGTGAGACAGAATACGGTGAAAACTTATACAGACGGCTCATAAGTTTCATTACCAGAAGTGGGTTCAGTGAGAGGGCCTGCTGACAGCATTGTGTTGCTTCGCTGAGTCTTCCCTTTCGCATGTATATGCACTTGCCAAGTTCGACCAAGCATCAGCAAAGTTGGGCCTCAGCTGAGCTTAAAAAAGAAGTGTTAGCAAGAGGAAAATGAAGAAAAAGTAACAACAGCAGTACAGGTTGAGAAGCGAACAGAAGAAAGCGAGAAGCATATAGCACGACCTCGATTGCAATTAAGTAGTAGCGGATTGCTCGATCAGTGTCCCCTTTTTCCTGGAAAAGTCAGAAAACAGATATAAGAAGTTATATACTGGCAATAACCAAAAATGATTAAAGCAAAGGCCAAGCCATTCACCTTCCATGCGTTTGCCATGTTTCCATAACACTCAGCAAACTGAGGTTGAATACGAAGAGCTTCTTCGTTTCTAGCTATGCACATATCATACTCTTGGAGCTGCAGAACATATATATAATAACACGAGTAAACAAACTAATTCATTGAAAACAAAGAGTAATAATGATGAGTGATGACTAATGTGATAAGGAGAAAAAAAAAAACAGTACCTGGTAGTAGATAGCACCAATAAGAAGAAGATTATCAGTACGTAATGGGTTTCTCTGGTAAACCATATTGCTGTGCTCTAAAGCTTGTTTGAAATCGCCTGCTTTGTAAAGCTGATGAGCAAGACCCAGGCGTACGTCATCATCACCTGTACGTCATCATCACCAAAATAACCAAAGCTAAAAAACTTTGCACGGCCAAAAAGTAGAATCCGCAAAAGTCAAAGAAGAAAATCACAAATTGCAGTTAGTAGCAAGTTTGGTTTCACCAAATCTAAGATCTTTTGAACATTAACATACCTAGAATTGGGAAATTAGATCGCATAACCTAATAATATGTTCATAGTAAAAAAAAAGGAAAAGATGGAAGCTACCACACAAGGATCAGAATCAACTCAGCTGCGATTAAACAAAGCAGATACACACACACACAAACAAAACAAAAACAAAATTAAAGTTGGGAGACAAATGAGAACCTTCATGAGTCTTATTGAACTGCTGAAGAAGACTCGAAGAAGAGGAAGAAGAAACAGATAAATCAAGCTTTCTAGAGAAGAGTTATGATTTAGAGGTTTGAAGGGACTATTGCCTTTGTCATGAGTACAATTGCCAACTCGACTTCCCACTCTTGTGACCATTTCCTTGGAGTTTTGTTCTTAAAATCCTTATCCCAAGTCCAACCCCAAACATCTGCTATTGTATACATGTCAGACACGTCAAATACTTTCCTTTCCCTCATTTCTTTGAATGCTTCGAATGGGTCCTCAGGGAACCAGTCCTCATCCGCATCATCCTGATGAATGTAGTTAGCATTGACAAACATGCTTAAACTATCATATTCATGAACATGTGACTAATAAATTCATAAACATATGCATAAACACACCTCAAGTGTCATACGAGATGCCCTCTTCCCGCGTTTCTTTGTTCTGTTTGCTTCATCAGATTCTTTCAAGAGTTGGACTCCAATCATTTGAAGATGCTTCTTAGCTTCAGCTGCCTTATTCTTAACTAAAAAATCCTCTCCTTCTGCTCGATTCTCAGTTTCTGCAACTACCACTTCTTCCTCTTCATTTTCATCATCATCCTCATCCCCTTCCTGTTCTTCCTCCTCATCATCATATAAAAAATAGAGAACCATAATTATAAATAGTTCTAGTGATATACTCCCACAATGTCCCAGAAGGTGTTCAATATATGCCTCTGCATAATAGTATTTACACAGGTAGAAGTGTATGCGTACCTTCTCGACACAAAGCCCGGAGATACAAAGAGAGAGGATCCTCAAAGTTCCCTGCATTGTGTAAAACTATCGTTCCTCCTTCAATTTTTTTCAGCGCACGAAAATGTCTAATTGCTTCCTTCACAACACAATATTTCGTGAAACACTCAACTAAGAGCCTGAAATGGATCATTATACAGATCATCATATTAGGGGGTTTTACAATAGAACGGGTTGAAATGCAAACTCGGTATAAATGAGAGCAATACAGAATGAAATAAAGATTCTCTTACGCATAAGTCTTCACGTTTGGCTGCACACGTTTGTGGTCCTCAACCATCATTCCAAGTAATTCAGCAACATCCTGAACCCTGTGATTTCATGCAACAGGCTACCTAAAACTTCGGATACATGTTAAAGATAACCTGTATCCAAGCCATGGAAAGAGGTCCAGGGGTAAGCCCAGCTCGATTTCTAGCTCTTTCCATAAGCTCGTCCATAAAATTGAGGCGGAGACTCCTCTCAAGGGCTGAGACAGCTTCACCGCTTCCGAAAGACGAGGATGAGTCGTCATTATCTCCTCCTTCGCCGCGCTTCTGGTTCCTCCTCCTCCTGGGCTTCTTCTCCGGCGCAGAAATTGAGCACCGAATGGAGGATAAACCGGCGGTGCGACGAGGAATTGGGTGGATTGAGTTAGAGGGAAATGGAGGATTGAGGAAGATGAGTGACATTTTTTTTTTTTGTTCGGCCAAAGTCTTTAGATTTTTTTTTTTTTTTTTCTTTGTTACTGGGGAATGGATAAAGTGATTTGAGTTAATTAAACGGGGACGATGATCATGTGCAGATCACGTGAGTGAATTTGTCTTCCAAATTTTATTAGTTTTATCGAACCAAATTGCTCACATAACCGGACTAAACCAAGCGCAATTTCGTTAATTCGAAACAAAATACCCGTAAGAAAAACACGTTGGGGAAACAAATTAACATAATGTAAGCAAAAATACATGAAAACAAATTTTAATCTGAGATACCATTACTTATAAAAAAAACTAGGTACTAACGGAGAACCGCAGGCTGAACATTTTTTTAATAAAAATTTGTAATAATATATTTTATTATAATGTTATTTATAATAGTTTGTGATTAAAAATTTGGTTTGCTTATATTATAATTTTTGTATTTTAAAATTATTTATTGAAAACCTATCAATAAATCATTTCTATGTAATAAATAAAATTGTTTAAACCTTTGTCAACTAAACACAATCCTTACTAACATGTAAAAAAGAGCAACTAAATATAACTAGTAAAAATTCTAAAATGTCTCTTTGAAAACAATATTCATTGTTATCTTTTTTTTTTCAACTATTTATTTTTATTTTATGTAGCTTCTTTTTCTTGTTTATAATAATTTTAACTTGTGGTGAAAATTATTTTTGATAAAATTTGTAGCTGTATATTTTATTCGGTTTGATTTTTAAAATCTTACCTGTTAATTTTTTTTAAGTATGAATTAGTTTTGATTCTAATAGATTTTTTTTACCTTTCTACAATTTATTTTATTTTATGTGTCCCCAATTTTCATTTATTTAATTAATTTTATTTATTTAATTAATTAATTAATCTTAATTAAGTTTTTTTATGGCAATTGAATGTAATTTTTAAACATTTTAAGGTTAGTTTCATATTTGTACTTTAATATATTAGGATAAAATTTGTAGTTGTAGATTTTATTTGATTAAATTTTTAAAATCTTAATTGTAAATTATTTTTTCTAATACGGATTAGTTTTTATTATAAAAGATTTTTTTGTTACTTTTCTACAATTTATTTTGTTTAAAGTATCCTCAATTTCGTTTTTAATTAATTATATTTATTTAATTAATTTATTAATCTTAATTAAATTTTATAATGGCAATTGAAAAAAAGAAACAAAGTTTTTAGAATAGTAGTATCCTTTTAGTACGTAGTATGTGTATAGGCGTATAGCTTCTCATTTAAGTTAGGGTACGGCATTGGAAAAAGAAGAATCGACATGAGTTAGTGTTTGATGACTTTTGCGCCGAAAAAAACACACAAAAAATGTGAGAGTCCATATATTACTTTGCAGTTTGCAGTATTGTTATGGAGAAATGTGAATTGTGATTTTTGCATTATGTCAATATAGAGAATCGAGAGAAGTATATATTATTATATATATTCGTAGCATGATAGAAATATATATATATATATATATATATGAAACTCAAATTATAATTGATTACTAGATCACCATTACCTCAACAAGAAAAATAACAAATTAATAACTATTTATCTCAAATTTCATGACGTTTTTTACAATTTCAAAGTGATGCTACATATAAGCATTTTTTTCAAAAAACAAAACAATACTTTTATTCTTGAAACACAACTACTTGAGCTACACCCTTTTTATCTTTAATTTTATTTATTTTCTTTTATTTTTTAATTATCTTACAGAAATAAAGAAATCAAAGAATAGGCAGAATGTAAAAGGCCAAGACAAAATTAGAGCAAGTGGAGACAAATGCTGAAAAGAAACAGAGACAAAACACTAAACTCTTGTTTATCTAATCAAATCGTAATCTCAAAAAAGCGATGGTATATAGGAAATATTCGAACTCTATTCAAAACCTAAGGTATGAGGAAAGTTTGAAAACTCAACTTGTTCTTTTTTTTTTTTTTGGGTTCAAGCTCTCAAGCATTTCCAAAACAAACCAATACACCTGAAAAGCCAAGTAAAAATTGGGTTTTCTATATATTTCAAATTTTGAACTTTCGATAGACAAAGTAGATGCTTTGAAAAATGAAGTACAGATATGGAGCTAAAACAAAACAACCCAAATGTGTCGAATATAATCCTCTTTAGACACTTACATAACCAAAGCTTTTAAATTCATTCTGTTGTTTTTAAAAAAAATTCCGACGTCTATGTTCCGACTTCGATTGAACTAAGAAGTTCCAAGACCCATAGTTTCTTGATAGTAGACGAAAATATGTGTAATAGAATGTCTAGACTTAATTGATCAGCCGTCTGTATAGCTAGCTGCTTCTAGGGGTGTAAATCTGGCTGGCCCAGCCCGGCCTGACCCGAAACCCGTAAAACCTGCATATGTATGAGTCCGGTTCAGCCCGGTCTGGCTCGAAATATTTCTGAGCCTATATTTCAAAACCCGAGCCCGACCCTAACAGGGCTACAGGGCTTTTCGGGTTTATCTTACCGATCAAAAATTCAAACTTATAAGCCTTAAAAAACAGTGTTTAAAGATGCACTATAAAAAAAATCAATCAAAAATTTAATAACTCATCTATATTCATTACAACCAACTTAATTTAATATAAAAAGTTTAAGGCTAAACAAAATTTCGATCCTTTAACCAAATAAACTAATATATAATTCATATAAAATATCATGGATAAATTTTTTTAAAAGTATTAAGTATTGTTATTAAGTAAATATAAAAATTAGGACTAGAGTTTAAAACTTTAATTATAATAAATTATTAATCAAATATTGCAATCAAACAAAAATATTAACAAAAAATATAAATATATTTATTAAAAGGCTTTTCGGACTGGTCAGCCCGATCGGGCTAAGGTCAAAAAACCTTATAGCCCAAACGGGCTGAGTCCGAAAACCCCTATTTTTCTGGACATATATATTTAAGCCCGAATCCGCTATTTTTTAGAGATGGCCCGGACCAGCTCACGGACTTTGGCCCGCTAGCTGCTCCCTTTTTTTGTTTTTATCGAGTATATGGAAATCATGATAGCTATGAATTTAGAAACGTATAAGTGTTTAAACCTTGATTTTGTAAAAACTGTCCATTACAAAGTAGCAAATTCCACAACTATAGATAGTGCAACATAAGTATATGTACTTATGAATGTATACCACACAATGCTTAATCATCAAATTTAGCTAAGATGATATAAACCGTTGATAATAGAACTTACTCTTATTTCCACAACCTTATCAAATCCAAAGTAAGATATGCTGTTTCTTCTTTATGACCTATAGTATTGGAGGAAATCATTTGAAAGTATGCGGATAACAAAAAGAAATATATCTTAATTTTGTTTTTTTTTTTTTTTTTTTTTTAACATCTTAATTTTGTTTCTATATCTAGTTAGTATACGTTATTGGAACTATAATAATATGAAATGTAAATTACTTTTTGAAAAGAAAAATATAGAGAGAAGTATTTATGAATAGTAAAAATATTTCTCATTTAAAAGTATTCGTAAAAAAGATATCTTTACTTTTTAAATAACAGATATACGGAACATAAATATAATAAAATTTGCGATATATCATTTTTAAGAAAATTAAGATCAAACAACATATGTAATTCAGTTAACACTAGTCATATAATTCAACTGAAATCAATGACACAATACACACATTATTAGTAGTTATTTAAAATTTAAAGTGGATATTGAAAATATATACGAGTTTTTGTTTAAAGTTGATATGTAGATGTTTTTTTGATAAATATTTGATATGGATATTGCATGTGCTGTATATATACATATGATATGATATCGTAATATGAGTATATTAATTCATTCAGAAAACCTTATTTTATATAAGCGAAAAGAAACGAGTTACATGATTCATCTCGGACGATAGAAGAAATCAAACATAGATATGAATAACCCTAAATTTCAAAAGAAACACAT
Organism: Camelina sativa; assembly: GCF_030686135.1. Taxonomy (NCBI): domain Eukaryota; kingdom Viridiplantae; phylum Streptophyta; class Magnoliopsida; order Brassicales; family Brassicaceae; genus Camelina; species Camelina sativa. The sequence goes on from NC_141894.1 coordinate 1,443,891, forward strand.
GCAGATATATGTCATATACACGTGTATGTGTAGACATTTATTTTTTCAGGATAGAAAACATAGATACATAATGAGACGATCTACGTCAACCATTATAAGCATCCAAGAGGTGGTTAATGAGAGGGAGGAGATTTTCCTTGGATAAGGGTTTTGCCAAGCAATGGTTAAGTCCAGCTTCCATAAAAGCCGCACGCTCCTCTTCATTGTCAGCTAGAGTCGTCACCCCAATGATCATTGACGTCACTTTCATATTGCTCTTAGCTTCTTAGTTGCCTAATTAAAACCAACAGAGAACACACAAAAAAAACTATATATCAAAGAGGAGGTTGAGTAGTGTAGTGATAATTCGAGCCACTTAAATTGTCTGTTAATTGGTAAGCAAGCTAAAATCATTAATTGTACCGAAGCACCATCCCTCTTGGGCATTTCCTTATCCATTAGGATAAGGTCGAAGGATGCATTGCCGTCGCGGTGGAGAATCACTGCCTCCTCACCATTTTCCGCCGTCTGAGAAACTCCTCCTATCTGATTGATGATCCTCGCGTGGAGTATACGGTTTATTGCATCATCATCGACGATCAGCACGTTTAGTTTCTTCTTCGTCTCTGTTGGCTTGGTTTGCTCGATATCTCCCGTGGAGTTTGTTGCCACCTTCGACATTTTTTGTTTTTGTTTTTAAACATCTTCACAGAAAAAGAATCCTAAGTTAAAATTAAACTTAAGCAGTATAGAATTATAATGCATGCATATTTATGTGTGTTTTATGTGTGTGCTTGTGTGATCATCATTGCATGCATGGTTTCGTGTCTGTACATATAGCTAGGTGTTTAAGTATATATCACATAGCTATTACATATGAAGAATGAAAAGGTGGCTTAATTACGATTATGGATTCTAAAGAAAATAGTGAATTGTGTCCTAAGAACGTAGACAATAATCGAAATTTATAGTCGAGAGGTGAAAAGAAAGCATACTCTTAAACGTGACTAAGAAAAGCATCTTTTTACATGAATTTTGCTGAAATATATATCCTACATTATTCTAACTGAGTTGTTTAACAAACTAATTATATGAGAACAATTTTATCGATATGGTGTGAATTGAAATTGTGTGATTCGAAACGAGACGTTTCCTTTATGTAGATTAAAAAGACTTTAGCTTATTAGGAAAAAATAGTATACGTTTAAGTATATATATGAGAGTCAGAGAGTTAGAGAAAACGTTGGGAACTCTGATTATTTTATTAATCTGTATTTTATTTATTTGTTAATCTGTATTTGTTACACTTTACTAGGATATACCCATCAAATTATATATCCACAATTATTATTTATCACTAATTTTATTCATTAACGATATCATCTTCAGGTAAAAACACTGTCCGTAGATATTTCACTGTGTTGATGTCCAACGCAAAAGCTTTAGCCAAAATCTTTGGATCAATCGAGGGGTTCGACCCGAAAACTGCATCACCTACCGTGATCAAACCAGGATTTTGGCTCCCAACCGCCCCAATGACAACCGCATTTGTCTTCCCGATATTTGCATGAAACTGTACCAATCCGATGGGAAAAACAAATACATCTCCTGGATAAAGAATTTCGGAAAATAGTGTGTAGTTGTAGTCGTTCGACGACACAATGCCGACTAACAGCTTTCCCTTGATGACTAAAAGTATCTCGGAGGCCCGTGGATGAGTGTGCGGTGGGATTTGACCACCCGGGGCAAAGTCAATGCGGGCAATGGAGACCCCAAGAGTGTTGAGACCAGGGATATCAACGGGGTTGACAAAGGAGCCAAAGCGGTTGCTGGTGTTTCCCGGGATGTTAAGGCCAGAAGCAAAGAAATCATTGGATGTTACTAGTTTTGGATCTTTGCAGAATCTTCCATTTACGAAAACTACGATTTAAAAAAAAAAAAAAACGAATCAGTTAAAGGTTTGTAAGTTTAAAACTGAAAGTTATATCCTACTAGTGGTCGAGAATAGTCGAGAACACATGATTTCTATTATACGTCTTAAGTTTATTCAGACTGGTACATGGAGTAATAATAATATACCGATAGCAGTGATTATTATATTGATTAGTATGCGTTTAATTCCGCAAAATATCCTTTTTAATATTAGAGATTAGAGATTTACCTTCATTTATATCGTGGACGCCGGCAACACAGTAGTCTTGAAGAGGAGATGGGTCGTAACCAGATACAAACGAAGATGCTAAAGCCAGCAATATGATTTTAGCTACGAGAAATTGAAGAAGACCTTTCATTATTTTTGTTTTTTTTGTTTTCAAATATAATTGGTCGACCTGTGGTTTTGATTTCCCTTTCTTTGTGGTTTATGCATGAGAAACATGCATGCGCTATATACATACTTATATAGTCAGAAAAAGTCGTTCAAAAATAACTGATTTTAGTTTACAAGTAATTACATCTAACAATTATAGATTGATCTTGTTTGTACGTACGAATAAATATCAAGACCTAATAAAAGTAAATTACAAAAATGTGGAATTCATGCATTCATTTTTCTGTTTGTACACTATATAAGGTTTGATTGTTTTCTTTAACATATGTATATATGTTAAGTAATGAAAGTTTGACTAGTTATCAAATTAAGGTTTGATTGTTTTCTTTATGGTGTTTTTATTATCTTCTTCTTCCTTTTTGTTTCTTGTATAAATAGTTACGTTTGAAACAAATCGTTTACTTTATCTAATGAATCAAATTCATTATAAGAAGACTTAATAGTTAGCTAGCTTCCTCATATAAATTCATTGTTTTCGATGAATAATGAATACAAATTTTAAAGATGTTAGGATTCAAAGTATTGAAGTGTTGAATCCGTAGTTTATCCGAAGTTTTCCTAAATTACCTGGAAATTTCAAACGTGAGAAGAAGTAATAACGATTTGCTTGATGATTAATGCATACAAGCTATAAGCATACACATATGTATACTTGCACACAATCAAAACATTAACCACGCAGTATAAACTTTAGAAGAATTAAAAAAAAAAAAACCACAGTGTTATTATATCATAAACATAAGCTACACACAAACTCTCTACAAAGGAAAAATGATCAAGTAACTATATTTAGTTGTGTGATTATTGTTTAAGTATATGATCATATCATCAATATGACTGCATATGCGAGCATAAGTCTTTGGAGATAAAAATAAACAAACTTGGAATTGTCTCATGCAAGCTACAAATCCAGTGTCTTAATCACTAAGACGCCACTGGCCAGTATTACTCTTTATTAAATTAAAATATGAAATAATAAAACACATTTTAAAAAGATAAACCATGTGCATCACAAGCTCTAAACTGTAAATTAATTTGGAGTCCAATATGCAGAGAACAACATAAATCATAATTAGTGTTAAGCCCCTCTGTACGTAAGAGTGTTTTGCTTCCATGAATACTGTGTTGTGTATATAATATGTAAAATAATTTAAAACTATAAATCATGCCTTCTCTGTTTTAAAGATTAAATTATGTTTATTTTGGTTATAGAGATGGTTTTTTTTTTTTTAAAAATATCACAATGCGTTTTCTACATGGACGTTCTTCAAGCTATTTTGTACCACGTTATTACGATCTCGTTGGACATTTTCAGGTTTGTATATTTTTCTTTTAACATTCCACTATCAGGTCCACAAACCTCTTTTTTTATTCCCATATCTCACATCCTCTTAAAATTTAAACTAAAACATATGGCTTATTTATTCATTAACTTTATTGTTATAAAATTAATTCATTACAATCTTGCATATTTATTTTCCGCACATTTTTGTTGTTTGTATTTTCTGCTTTATACATATGTATGTTTGTATATAATCATCAGATTATATCGCATAAACTATATTTATCATCATTCTTAAGTTCAAGGATAATCACGTAAGTCATCTTGAGAAGAAAACACTGCCTGAAGATATTTCACTTTGTTCAACTTCAACGCAAAAGCTTTAGCCAAAAGATTCGGATCAATCAAAGGGTTCGATCCGAAAACCGCATCACCTATCACAATCCTACCAGGTTCCTGGCTGCCAGCCGCAGCAATCACGACCGCATTTGTCTTCCCAATATTCGCATGAAATTGTATCAAACCTTTGGGAGACACAAATACATCTCCGGGATAAAGAACTTTGGTGAAGAGCGTGTAGTTGTATTCGTTCGACGATACAAATCCAACGAAAAGCTTGCCCTTGATGACTAACAAGATCTCGCTGGCACGTGGGTGCGTGTGAGGTGGGACTTGACCTCCCGGGGCCATGTCAATGCGGGCAATACCAACCCCGAGAGTGTTGAGACCAGGCATTCTTTCAACAGTAACGGCGGTGATTGTGGAGCCGGGACCGGTGCTGGTGTTTCCTGGGACGTTTAGGCCGGAAGTATAAAAGTCATTCGCCGTTACACGTTTTGGATCTTTACAGAACTTCCCATTTACAAAAACTGCGAAATAATCAAATTTAAAGGTTTTGAGGTTTGAGTAATATAATTAGGCTACTATATTTTGGCATAAAATCCGGTTTGAAGAATATTAAATTAATGAGTCATATACAGTATTTTGTGCAATATATAGATAGCTAGAGATTACCTCCATGTATATCGTCAACTGCAACACAGTAGTCTTGAAGAGGAGATGGGTCGTAACAATATACAAACGAAGATGCTAAAGCCAGCAATACGATTTTAGCGAGAATTCGAAGACGACCTTCCATTTTTTTTTTTTTCTATACAGAATTGTTGATTAGTATGATTAAATTTGTGAAATAAGCCAATGTTGTATGAGAACATGCATGCGTTATATATAGCCAAGAAGAAGTCGTCCAAAAACAGTTGATTTTAGTTTACAAGTAAACTAGGTAGTAACCCGTGCTACAGCACGGGACAAATATTTCAAATAAATTTTAAATTCGTAAAATGACTAATAATTATATTTACTTTAGAATGTGAATGCACATCCCGTCCCGTCCCATCTCCACATGTTTCAACCCATCTTCTCTCGTCTCGTCTCGTCTCATCCCATCTCGTCTCGTCTCATCTCATATCGTCTCGTCCCATATCCATCCAATTTTTTTTTGTCTTACGTTCGTTCTCTTTTAAATAATTATCCATTAGACAATGTTTATTAAAAGAGATTGGGTAAAAATTAGATGGGATACCAAATTTCTCGTTGAATATTTTTTTTGTTAGTTAGTTGAAACTATCCAAATAATTATAGTTTTAAAAAAGTATATAATTGTTTTCAAAAATACCAAATTTTCAAAGTGCTCGTTCCAAAGTGGTTAATTAACTGTCGCATAATAAATTCTTATCCAAATTAGTGAAAGCTTGACACTTGAATTTTTCTACCAGAATTTTTTTGATTTTGTACTTTTATCTAAAATTTCTTTCCCTTTTTTAAAAAAAATTGTTCAATATATTGATTTTCACTATTTGAATTACCTGTTTCAGTTTACATATACTATTTCTTGTCTTAATACCATAAATATACAGAAAATTTTCTCAAAATTTAATTATTATTTCTTTAAGTATATGTAGTAAATTAAATTAAATTAATTTAATTATTAGTTTTTGGCTAGGTAGTAACCCGTGCTACAGCACGGGACACAATATTCAAGTGTTGACTAAGAATTATATTAATCCAGGTTTTGTAGCAAAGTTGTATTGTTTTCATGTGATTATTTTTAAAATAAACCTAAACGTATTTACTTTGGAATAGGAAATACGTCCTTTCATGTCCCATCTCCTCACATCCCAACTCATCCCCTCTCGTCTCATCTCATCCCGTCTCGTCTAGTCCCGTCTCGTCCCGTATCAATCATAATTTTTCGTCCTATGTTGGTTCTTTTTTAAATTATTACTCGCTACACAATGTTTACTAAAAGAGATTGGGTAAAAAATAAAAATGGGATACCAGAGTTTTTCTTTGAATATTTTTTTATTTAGTTAGTTGAAATTATCAAAAAAATTATAATTTTCAAAAACTATATATCTGTTTTCAAAAATACCAAAATTTTAAAATTGCCTGTTCCAAAATAATTAGTTACATGTCGCATCCATATCAAAATTAGTGAAAACTTAACATTTGAATTTATATACTTATATTTTTTAATTTCCTATTTTTATCTAAAATTTATGACACTTTTTTTAAAAACAATTGTTCAATATATTGGTTCTCATTATGTGAATTACCCGTTTCAGTTTACATATTATTTCTCGTCTTAATACCATAAATAGAATGGACCTTTTCTCAAAATTTAGTTATTATTTTTTAAAGTATATGCACTTAATTAGTAAATTAAATTACTTAAAAACACACTGGTAAAACATATATTCAGACAAATAATAAACCCTTTTAGGTTGTAAAATTTTAATTGTATAATATTAGAATTTTCCAAAAAAAATACTTGGCCACTCTTTTACGGTGTTTTTTCAATATTTTAGTGTATACGTAGAATATCACTACTCATACCAAAAATAAACATGATCATCATCTTCATCACGTGGAAAATATTAATTTTTTACAATCCATCCATAATAATCAAGCAAAGCCCGCTTTTGTTGAAAATGTTAAAGTAATTTTTTAATGGGGTGTTAAATCTCGTCCAGTCCAGTCTCATCTCATCCCGTCTCGATCCATCCCGTTAGAAATTTTATGTCCAATAAATTTTTTCTTTTAAATAATTACATAGTAGGTAACATAAATTGTAAAGTTTAATGTTTGTTTTTAAATGGTTGAACAGTATAATTTTAATCTTAATAAAAATTCTTTAATAAATTTGGTTTTATACTTTAATTGACATATCTTATTATCATTTTAACATTGATATATTAAAATAAAAGATTTATATAGTTATTTGTTTAAATAATTGTAAGTTCAGTTTTAACGTATAAAAGTGATAAAATAATTAACCCGTTCTACAACAGTTTTCTATTAATGTTTTTAAAAATAATAATATCATAGAGATAAAACTTATTGTTGTCATATCTACAACTGAATTTTTCATATTTTTTATTTCATATAATTACGTGATATTTAATGATATACATGTATAATTTTTAAACTAATCAAAATATTTCTCATAGTTTACTTAGGAGTGTTAAATCCAAATATCATATTTCAATTTAATTTTAGTTGGATTATTGCATGTATATAACCTAGACGTATCTATTTTAAAATTGGAAACATGTCTTGTCTTGTCCAGTATCTTCTCGTCTTGTCCCATCCCGTCCAATCCCTTGTTATCTTAATTTTTTGTATCCGGTAATATAATATGGTAATATACGGGTAAGAATTTTTGGTTGTAAATATATTTAAGAAAAATTTTGTTTTAATAAATTTATTAATTTTAAGTTGTAAAACTTATTGATCATGGATTTGCTGGATTATATTTATAGATATATTTATTTGGTATAATATTTATAATACAAAATTTTTGGTGTCACTCTTTTTGACATCTGAAAAATTGATGATCTGAAAATGAATTGTTAGAGAATCATACTTTTGTTTATTGACTCACTTGGTTGTTAATTTGTTATGCGAATATATATATTTATTTGCTTACGATAGATACATGAACTAAAATTTAATAAGTTAATTTGTTAATACAGAAAAATATTATTAATACCCAAGAGATAATAGGGGACAAATATTATTAGTGTTTATAGAACAAATGCACAGACACACTAAGCAGGAAGAAGATAAATTTATTGATAAATTTGCTTAATACATAGTTGACTAAATTTGATATATGATTGGAATGACCAAATTTTTGGCAGAAGTAACATCAAAGGCATCCGTCGCAATTACTATCGGGTGAACATTTGGTGTGACAAAGGTTGAAATAGTTATTTTCGCTCACGACTCACCTTAAATTTTTGGCTCCTCGACTCACACATCCCTGCTTCCACAGTGACATCATACCTTAAAAATCATATAAACCATAATAATTTAATTTTTTTATATATTATTATAATTAGCAAAAACCTTGTCAACATTGTTGACGTTTTTTGTTGTTGTTGTCTTCATCTTTATCACCTCTCGGTATATTAGGCTTTTTCATGAATTTTGTCTGCTTATGTTCAAGAGAAATACAAAGAAAAAATAAGAACGATATAACCTAAACAAAAAAAACTACCAATATAGTTTTAAATAGGAAATGAAACTTAACTACGTTTATGCTTTTTGTTGTCACCTCGTTTGCAATATTTGTTAAAATGTTGGGTTGCTTAGTTAGTTTGTACTTGCCAAATAAAATACTAAAACCACATGCATTCATATAAGATCATTAGAGATATGTTTCTGTCTAACTATGAAAACATTTGTATATATATGTTTCGATAATTGAAACCGAACCTTTCTAACTCATGGTGTTGGATATTATAATATAGTTGGACCTCGACAGCAACCATTTACCATTTACCAAGTTACCTGCAGACACACAATAACATATTATTAAAGATAATCCGGACAATGTAAAATCATGATTATGTGCTAATGGTTGAATGTCATAACATACAATAAAAAAAAAAAAAACTGATCTTACTCACCATTTTTTCACATTCGCATATAAGATCAACATCTGTAAATTGCTAATATGATATACGTGGAGTAGGAAGTAAATTGCGAATGTGAGCCGGTGATGGAAGAGTCAGGAATAGGAGAGTATATATAAATTTTTAAATAAGGAGTAGGTTTTCTAATTTTTTTCAATAATTTGCACACGCATTTAATCCAGTTTATCAAATTTGGAACTACTACCAAGTTAAGCGGGATTATGAAAATATATTTTGATAGGTAATTAATGAATTGATTGGATGCAAAGCTATACTACAACAGATTTCCCGAAATTTTAGAGGCATATGGAATCGAATATATATACCATTATAATTTGGGTAAATAGTCAACGTATATATATATTGTTAGTTAAAGAATATCTTACGTATATGGAATGAAATCACTCATACGAATCAATCATGAAAATAGGATACGAATTTAATTTGAATAACAAATAAAAGAAAAATCTTATTTACTTTAAAACGTTAAAATATAGAAATTAAAAATGGGAAAGTAGGGAAATATTAGTAACAGCTTACTCAAAAATGCTTGAATCTGTTATGCCTGAAATTTCAGGAAGATAGCTAAATATGAATGATAAAACAACTAATCACGGAATCAGTTATATTCGGGATTTTGAAATTATATACATTCCTATATTTTTGTAAAAAACTCAGATATCAAGATCAAATTTAAAGGTAATATTATGGGAATATGGTAATTTAAATTATATTTGGAAGCATACATGGAAACTATAATATTCATGTTTTGGAAGCATATATGGCAAGTGCTATATTTGATCCGTGTAATCCGAACAGCAAAAATTGCAGCTAAGGTGCATCGAACTTGACACCTTCCAAAATATTAGAGCTTCATTGGACCAATATGCTATTAGAATTTTCTTAGCAAAATACACAATGTATTGCTTTTATTTATTATTTAAACGTAAAAAACCATTTTAAAAGATCCGACCCGGGATCCGCGTGTTTATCCGTTTAGGATATGAACAAATTTTCGTTTTTACCCTTAATGAAGATATATTATTTGGTTATAACTCCAATGGCATACTCTTGTAATTTTTTACAAAACAAAGGTTTAGTCCATAAACTGTGTTTCAAAATAATAGTAGGGATTGCATCGACTATAGATAATAGATTGATCGAGTTTTACCGTAATATAATGGACTCAAATCCAAGGCCCCAATACAAGAAAATTAAAAAATTTGGGAATTCCATGCTTTTGCGTTTTATTTATTAACTCTGTAATTCTGTAAGCCTGGCTGTTTATCATTTGAGTTTGTATCGCATACCATATGTTTTTGCCTTTGTGTTTTTATTATGTAACAACGAAAATAATGTAATTTTAAGTATAAATATAATAATTTAACACATAAACGCAACCATAAAATAACTATCATAATCAAAGAAGTGGTTATCATTTGCTCAATTTCATGATCAAAACCTACAAGCATACATACATTTATTCTTGCACACAACTAAAACATTAACCACTTATTTTTTATACAATTTAAGTTCGTATATCAATCTAATAGTCTTTTTGTTCTATAGACTATAGTGGAGCTTGCGGTGTGTTAATAACACAAATATAAACAAATTCATTTTTTGTGCCTTATTTATTGATTTAAAATGTTAGTAAACCCTTACGTTAAAATCTAGTAACAGATAATATATTGTTTTAATTTACCTGCTTACAAAGAGTTATACAATAATTTGTTGCCAAACATGTGATGTACCATATTATCATCAATCCTTTAAAACATTAATACCTTAAAATTTCCTACGACCATAATGCAGGACCATACACTATCTGGAGAAATCTAACCAAGTTAGCTTCTAACTGAAAAGCTTTAGCCAAAACCTCTCGAGGAATCGAAGGGCTCGATCCAAAAACCGCGTCTGCGATCGTAATCGTACCAGGATTCTGGCTCCCAAACCCAGCAAACGCAACGGCCCTTGTCCTCCCAATGTTCATTTGAAAATGTATCAAACCAATGGGAAACACAAAAACGTCTCCTCTTCTAAGAACCTTGGAGAACAGTCTATTGTTGTCTTGGTTCGAAGACACAAACCCAACCAGGAGTGTTCCTTTGGTGACCATGAGTATTTCAGAGGCGCGTGGATGTATGTGCGGTGGGATTAGACCTTCCCGAGCAAAGTCTAAGCGAGCGAAGGAGACTCCGAGTGTGTTGAGTCCAGGGATTTTGTTAACATTCACCGTTGTGACATTAGAACCCATGAAGCTGGTTGTGTTTCCGGGGATGTTTAATCCCGAATAAGAGAAATCATTTGCTGTTACTGATTTTGGATCTTTACACACTTTTCCATTCACGAAAACTGCAAGAAAAGACTTGTTATAGCGGAAAGCTAAAGAGATTCTAGACCGAACAGTAAACTATATTCGAGACTGTACCTCGATTAGTTTCGTTGGCGGCAACACAAAAGTCTTGAAGAGGACTTGGATCGTAACAATACACAAATGAATATGATAAAGCCAATAAGATAACGTGAGCTGCAAGGAGGCGAAGAAGCAATTCCATGATATTTTTGGTTCTAATTAAAAAATTTGAGTTGAAAGAGTGTTAGATGAGAAGCATAGGCTAAATATGTAGCACAGAGAAATTCATTGAATATATATTCATGTTATTTCTTTGTTCCAAGTCAATTACATCAATCTACTACTGATGATCTAAATGTTTGAGCTGTAACATTGAATATTTGATGTAATTGTGATTCTGATTTGCTTTGATGATCAGAGTAGACACTTAAACATGTAACTAAGCATTAGCCATAATTTTCTTTCAATTCTAGAAGTTAAAAACATCGCATATTTATGATCATGAACGTAAACCACACACAAACTCTACTGATTAACAATGACCACAGTATTCATCGTAATTTAATTTCGGTAACTAATGTAATTATAAACATCTACTTCATCCCCACTGTACCTAAATCATCTTCTTCAGTTACTTTCAAACAGAGTTCTCTGTTCTCTCTGTTTCTAAATCATAAGTACCAAGCAGTCTCCTTCTGTTTCATCCCGAACATATCGATCTCCAAGATTCGTAAACCACATGACATGCTAAGACGAAGAAGAAGCCATGAGAACAGGTTGAATAAACTGTACACACCGAAGACTTTGCAGCTTGACTATACCAAAGGATATGAAATTGTTTTTATCCGGTTCTGATAGTAGTAAAGATTCCCAATAGAGGGGAGCTCCACCAGGCTTCAGCATTTTTACAAAACTTTCAATTTCTTGCGATAACTGACATTCCCGAACGACCAAGATACAATCTAAACGTTTACACCAAGATAAAATATGTTCGACCTAAATTCAAGGAACGTCTCACCGAAGGTAGCATGACAGTAACCTTAATAGTTTCTGAAACGAAGAGGTTTGTCTCAAAGTTGAGGGTAACCTTAATGTAGGTTTTGAAACAATTTAAGGGTAGTTCGGTCATTTGCATAATCTAGAATCTAAAAAGCAAAATCGAACGCTCAGGCTAGCTTTCGTTTCAAGTGGTTGGGCGATTAGTAAATTGATTCAGCAATCAGACAATCAGAGCATCATCTTAGATTAGTGTAAACGCTTTATCCTGTGCTAATGTTCAACGTTTCCTTTGCTACGAATCACAATCAGAAAACAAGAGACTAAAATAACTTAGATTTGGTTTAATAACAAATTTAGCCAAGTGAGCCAAAGGGAGAACGAAGAATCAATAGCTTACTAAGTAAAAACCAATCCATAAATACCGATGCTCGACAAATTCTTGCTTCTCATTCCAAGAAAAAACAACAAGGTTACTACGTTCCATGAATGAAAACACAAAGTACCACAATTTACCAAACCAAACCAAATCATCATCAAACTCTTTCTCGAAAAAACATGACTTAAACACCATTACACATGACAACAACATTAAAATCCGAAAGCAATATCACATTCATACAATCATTTCTCTAGCAAGACAAATTGCATCAAAAACTAGCTGGGGGAAATTACTTTAGCAGAGCTACTCTAAACTCAATATCATCAATCAACATTGCTGGAGACAAGCCAAACACTTGCACAATATAGTAACGAGTAAAGAAGAGTGACCCAAGACATAATTTATCGATTCCAGATATAAAAAAGGTAATAGCTTGAAGACTTAGTGAACGAACATTGTAAGAAAGACAAGTTCTTTGGGTCGAGTAACCATATTATCCAATAAATAAACGCAAAATAGAATCTAAAAGTCTCACAATTTCACATACTCCCAAAACATTTGATAGAAATAAAAAAAAAGCCAAACCAGATTTTTTTTGTTTAACGGTAACTCTTCTGGAAACGAGCACGAGCACCACGACCACCAAACTTCTTCGGCTCGCACCTTCTCGGATCAGCCACAAGTAGAGTCCTATCGTACCTCACCAAGATATCCTTAATCTCCTTCTTCGACTGCTCATCCACATACTTCTGGTAGTAAGCAACGAGAGCCTTCGCGATGCTCTGACGGATTGCGTATACCTGAGATGTGTTACCACCACCGTTGACACGGATCCTCATGTCAACTCCGGCGAAACGGTGTTTTCCGAGGAGTAGGATTGGCTCGAAGATCTTGAATCTGAGGATCTCTGGCTGATGTAGCTCGATTGGTGAACCATTGAGCTTGATCAGACCAGTACCTCGTTTGCAGTGGGTGACGGCAACGGCTGTCTTCTTCCTTCCGAAGCATTGAACTGACTCTTTCGCCGGTTGGGTCGCCATAGCTTAGGGTTTTTGTTATTTTTGTGCTTCTCTGCCGCAAAATCGTATATATGAGAGAAGAAGGAACAAAAAAAAACCCTAATGCTTCAGGCTTTTATAGGTCAACGTGACAATGGGCCTAATTTTAAGGCCCATTAAAGTAGTGTAATACTCTGGGCTCTTTTATTTATGGCTTAAATAAACCGATTGGATTTTCTGGTTAACCGGCCGGTTTCGTGCAATTTCGAAGATTGGCAAAAACCAATGTTGGCTTCAGATTTACAAAGATAGGTTCTTGTACAGATATGGTTACGACTTAGGAACATGTAAATTTGCGGAGCTAAAGGATGGTTCAAATGATGGATATATATATATATGTTCTATGTAATGTTACATTGAGATATTCCACATGTTTCCGGTAATGGAAAACATAGGATAACACAGCCAGCTTGTTGTTTTATATATAGTACACAGCTCAAATAATAATAATCTTCTCTACCTCTGATAATTTTATCAATCTTTCTGCTACTAATTCTCTTCGGTTTTTTGTTTATTTACAATGCCGGTTTCTCCTGTGTTTTTTTAGTTTTCTTTCCCTCATTGTTCGTTCATCTGTCATGTGGGAATTCTAGGTCGTTTTCCAACACCTTAAAGTGTTGTGGCTGTTGTCCAGAGCAATGGAGGTTCCACATTTTGAAGTATGACCTTTCTAGATTCTTCACCTGCAACCAAGAGAACTCATTGGTTAAGAGGAACAAACAAAAGGAGAGACAAAATAGAGTCACAGAGTGTTTCCCCGACTAACCCAGCGCATGGTGTCGAATAGAGGACAGGTTAAGCGGCTAGCCTTCAGTTCCTTAGTTAGTGCCTCAAGCTTTGGTTTGTTCAGTGCCAAAGAGACAGCCTTCTCTTCGTACTCCTCCAAGCTGTTTCACAATTGTTTATTAAAATCTCTCATCAACATATATGAAAACAGAGGATACTGAGCAAAGTACAAGTTGGTTTATGCTGAGACTTACTTGTTAACTATCATCTCATGGCCCAGACCAGTTGCAAGGCAGAGTGATCCAGCCACTCGAGTTGCCATTTTCTCAAGCGGTAATGTTATCATCGGTACACCAGCCCACAGCACATCTGTTCCTGTTGTGTGTCCGTTGCACAGAGGCCTAGTAACGGGACAAGGTAGGGGGTTGCAGAATTAGTTTTGTGTTGTTTTTAAAATACATATTGTAAGTACAGATGAAACGACTTGAGAGGCAAAAGAACTCACGTGTCGAGGATTACATCAGCAAGGACACTTCGCCTGATATGTTCACTCTTCATGGCAACATCAGTGAAGATAATTTGATCAGACTGTACACCTTGGGCAGCAGCATCTGGATATAAGGTCAGAAAATAAGGTTATTAAAGATAGTGCAAGCAGGAAGAATAAGGATATGCTAGGCTAAGGATAGAACCACACATACATGTGCGAAACCTCATCTCTCCAGCTGCTGGAAAACGGAGAAGCCAAAGAGCACTGTTGGGTACTCGTTTAAGAATGTTGCACCTTCAAAACAAAAACAAAATCAGTTTCTGAATGTATAAATTTACGTCTATACCGAGCTACACAGTGTGATTTTTGTAAGCTATCATGATTGTCAAGTGACATACGTAAATTTCCAAACAAACCTCAAAAAGCTTAGGAAAAAATTTACCAAGTATTAACGATCTCAGGATCCATTTTGTACAATTGGTTGAAGCATGCAAATATGAATTTGTCTTCGGGAAGTCCATAATCTGATCGCTTGGGCTTAGAATTTGGATCCAACACATCCTGGTTTTTCTGCAAGTAGCATTTATACAATGAGTTTTATTATAAATGACACTGGAACTGATGAAAATGTACAAATAACTTAGTAGAGATAACTTTTCTCGGAGACTACCTGCTTGTAATCATTGACAAAGTAGCAATGGGGAAGATGGACCAGCTTCTCTGAGTAAATATGTGCATATTGCAGAGGAGACACAAACTGAAAAGTAAAAGAGAGTAAAATAGAGAAAATAAGGTTAGAAGGAAAGAACATGTTCTGAAGAAATCTGGAAAACTCTAATTCAGTTGCAAACCTCATCAGTCACTAGATAGTCAATATAGGTTGCCCCAGTTGTACCCGGGAAGCCCATATATGAAACCTGAATCGGTGCAGGCTGCATGGCAAAAATTTCATTTCTTGCCCCCTACATAGATTAAACCACGCAAATGTTACCAAAAACATTTCCAACATCTCCAGAGTAAAACGTTTCTGAAATGTTTAGAGCATGCCTTGGTGTAACCGTTTAGATTAATGAGGATCTGGATTTTGTCTTCATTTATAATTTTGGCGATAGCATCGGATGACATAGCAGAAACGTCCAGGAAATGCTCAGCTTCTGACTGGATACGCTGTCTCCACTCAGTATTGTCATTTGCACTCAATGCATAGCAGAAAACCTGAAAAAAATGTGATTTGCTTTGCTGAAATCCCAAAAACAGGATAGGCAGATATAGAATGATATACCATCAATTACAAAATTCCTATATTCCACACACAGTATCTGTTCGGCGGTTCCATAATTCCTCCCATCAGAAGAACTAAACCTAACATGCACGAATTCTATAGCCTCACTACAAAACACTGGGCTGAAGAACCTAACTCTCGCTATAAAATCAGAGCAGTAAGAAATGGATCAAATATCCAAATGCAGGATACAAACCTCCACGTTTTCTCTGTTGTGCATCCCAAACACTGATCCCATGAGGTGTGACAATGGATGATTACCGAAATCGCTGCTCACATATCCAATCCTTAATCTCTTAAATCCTCCCTCACGTTTAACAGGGAGCCCAAATGGATGGGTAAAAGGAGGTAGTCCAAAACGGGAAGCGATTATGGAGCAGTGTGCAGCATATTTGCGACTGAAAATATAGTAAATTTATAATGAATAGGCTTATACACAAATATAAAATAAACATATATTATCGTGAGCATTGAAAATTAGTCTCAAACCTGATTTCAAGGGCAAGAATAGGATCAATAGGATATGCTATCGCATGGAAGGGCTGGACACTTGGAAGGACCGACATCTGAGAATAGAATCAATAGGATATGTCATCACCTTAATCTGTAATAGCATACAAAGTACCAAAAAATTTGTGTGGCGTAACTACTTACATTTATTTGCCTCCTAATAATGTTTTCAACTTCAGCGAACATTTTGCTGCGGTCCTCCCAACAGCATACACACTGGTACAGCAGCAGGTTAGAAGAAAACATTAATGGAAGACGAAGGGAAAGTAAACAAGAGCTGGGAAATAGAGACAGAAACTATCATATCAAAAGTGTGATATCAAACTACGAAGAAGAAATACCTGCAAGGTGTGCAGAAGGTTGCACGTTGCTTCTGGGAAGTCTGGTCGTAGTAGCAAGGCCTGCTTATAGCTCGTAATGGCAGCTTCCACATGCCCACTGCTTATGCAAGAAGGTCCAACAAAAACATAAATAGAAAAACAAATATTTTTTTTGGTTGAACATACTATCTAGGGAGTTAAAAGTTTGGGTCATTGACTCATTGTTATACTGCCACATCTTGAATATTCTAAATCCCAGAAAACAAGACCGTAACACGTAACCACCTTAAAAACTGTACGTAGAGAAACAAAGACTTCTAGTGAAGTAGGACAGTTGTCAGTAATTTTAAGAAATATGACACCATAAGCTATTCAAGAACGGTGAAATACACAAAATTCTTCTTGAGTTTTCCTTCAGGGCAATTGGCAAAGATGTTTTTGCTCTATTCTTAGGTAAACGGTATTTGAATATGTGCCTGAAATACATAATAAATACAAGATACAGACAATAGTTACCTATCCTTGTAAGCTGAAGCCAGGTTCGCATGAGCTTCAGCCATTGTAGGCCGGAAATTAATAGCATGCATGTAATCCTGAATTGCTTCAGTTACCCTCCCGATTTCTTTGTAAGTATTCCCTCTATTAACCAGAGCATCAGCTGCCAAAGGGTCGATACGAAGAACCTCATTATAGCAGGATATAGCATCCGAGTAATTTCCCTGCAGAAAAGCAGAAAAACAAGCTAAATTCGTCAGAAATGACAAGACTACCAAAATGATTAAACATTGATAATGGAGCACATAACCACCTGTTGCTTGTAAATTATTGCAAGGTTATTGAACGGAGCAGATAGCCCTGTAGTTACAGCCAGAGTGGCCTTGAATAATGAGGAAGCAGGACCCATCATATTCCTGTTCAACGTTGTGAAATGGAGTTTATGGTAATTTATAATATTTTCTATCCAGCAACAACAAAGAAAGGATCACGTACCACTCCATATAAATATTTCCAAGGTTGGCCATCGCTTGTGGATGATTTGGTTGTAAAGCCAGACATTGCTGCAGTATGACCACAGGTTTGTGAGTAATATGCAAATTTCACTAGTAAGTCACAGATGGAAAGCACACATACATTATAACACCGGATTGCTTCATCAACTCGCCCAATATCCTTCAATGCATTACCCTTCAAGTTGCAAATACAAAAAAGATCATATGTTACAATACTTAGAAATATAGTTCAGATAAAAACACAACATAATGTTTAGGATTAATGCTAACCAAGTTGTTGTAAGCCTCTAAAAATCGGTTATCTCGGGAGATAGCCTGCTTGTAGTGTCGAATTGCTAAATCTAGTTGACCTTGCTCATAGTATATACTGGCTATATTGCCTGCATTTTAATAGTTATAGGTCAATAATGAATAAGACATCACGCATTTACTTGAGCAAGTATATTTTATTGCAGCTAAGCATTTAGTTGATCAAATAACACTCACCAAATGCCATTGCACAATTTGGCCGCATCTGTAAGGCATGCTGATAACACATGATTGCTTCTGTAGGTCTTCCGAGAGCCTTAAAAACAAAGAAAAATAAAATTTTGTTTTTAAAATTGTCCAGAAAACATTACTGCAGTTAACTTTCAGCTACTCAACCTGAACATATCTTAATAAGTTAAACGTAAACATACCTTATACACGTTTCCTAGATTTAAATATGCATCAGGGAATGCAGGTTTCAACTTCACAGCTTCCTGGTAAATTAAGAAAATCAGCCAACATAGTTAAAACATACAGAATATAAACTGGGGAAAAAACGCACACATAACACTATGTCGATAGGATTTTTCTAGGACTGAATGAAACATACCTTGTAGTATTGAAGGGCTCTATTGAGATCACCTGACTCCATGAAAAGACCAGCAAGATTCGACCATGCGATAGCAAATGTTGGTTGTATGCGAACAGCTTCAAGGTAACAACTGTATGCCTGCACAAAATATTACATTCTAACTATTTGGACTCTGGCAGAAGATACTGACTATAAGACTGACGATCATCCCTGCTTGCCTTTCAGTAACAACTTGATGTCTGTATTGATTGTGGATTATGACACAGTACAACACAGAAAAATGAATGCATCTATTAGTACTTGCAGTTGATAAACCCGTAAATAGACTACAGATGTGATGCTGTATTACTAGAGCATCACGTCACCGTCCATTTAGATATAATTTATTTTGATTTAGTTACAAATTCTTCTGCAATGAAAAACTTCTAATCAATCAATTGTAACATTGAGGGCACATCCATAACTAGATCACAGATAACATTTATTTAGTGATGGAACAGGGACAGGAACAGAATAACTTAAATAGTTCAATTCACAAGACTTACTTCATGAATCAATCCTTGAGCCTTCATCAGATTACC
The DNA here is from genome assembly GCF_030686135.1 of Camelina sativa. Taxonomy (NCBI): domain Eukaryota; kingdom Viridiplantae; phylum Streptophyta; class Magnoliopsida; order Brassicales; family Brassicaceae; genus Camelina; species Camelina sativa. The sequence goes on from NC_141894.1 coordinate 1,463,012, forward strand.
CAGATTACTATGTGCGTCAACCTGAGAAAATTTTACATTACCAGGTGAGTAGACGAACCAAAGAAGATAGACAGTAAATCTCCCAGAAGTAGTGAGACAGAATACGGTGAAAACTTAAACAGAAGGCTCATAAGTTCCATTACCAGAAGTGGGTTCAGTGAGAGGGCCTGCTGACAGCATTGTGTTGCCTCGCTGAGTCTTCCCTTTCGCATGTAAGCACTTGCCAAGTTCGACCAAGCATCAGCAAAGTTGGGCCGCAGCTGAGAATTAGATTAAAAAGGAAGTATTAGCAACTAGCAAGAGGAAAATGAAGTATAGGTTGCGAAGTAAACAGAAGAAACCGAGAAGCATATAGCACAACCTCAATTGCAATTAAGTAGTAGCGGATAGCTCGATCAGTGTCCCCTTTTTCCTGGAAAAGTCAGAACACAGATATAAGAATATATATACTGGCAATAACCAAAAATGATCAACCAAAGTCCAAGACATTCACCTTCCATGCGTTTGCCATGTTTCCATAACACTCAGCAAACTGAGGTTGAATACGAAGAGCTTCTTCGTTTCTAGCTATGCACATATCATACTCTTGGAGCTGCAGGACACATATATATTAACACGAGTAAGCAAGGATAGAGTAATAATGATGACTAGTATGATAAGGAGGAAAACAGTTACCTGGTAATAGATAGCACCAATAAGAAGAAGATTATCAGTACGTAAAGGGTTTCTCTGGTAAACCATATTGCTGTGCTCTAAAGCTTGTTTAAAATCCCCTGCTTTGTAAAGCTGATGAGCAAGACCTAGGCGTACGTCATCATCACCTGTACGAATACAGTTACAGTTAACCAGATAACAAAAGCTCAGATAATATAACTAAACAAAAAAAAAAAGTAATAAGCTTTTTCTTTTAAATCCCAAAAACGAGAATAAAACCAAAGCTAAAAACTTTGCACGTCCAAAAGTAGAATACTCAAAAAGTCAATCAAGAAAATCACAAATTGCAGTTAGTAGCAAGTTTGGTTTCACCAAATCTAAGATCCTTTTGAATACTAACATACCTAGAATTGGAAAATTAGATCGCACAAACCTAATTTTAGATGGAAGCTACCACACAAGGATCAGAATCAATTCAGCTACGATTAAACAAAGCAGATACACACACACACAAAAAAAAAAACAAAATTAAAGTTGGGGGGAGACAAAAATCAGAACCTTCATGAGTCTTATTGAACTGCTGGAGAAGACTGGAAGAAGAGGAAGAAGAAACAGATGATAAATCAAGCTTTCTAGAGAAGAGTTCATCAACTCGATCCGAAAGAAACACAGGTCGAGAGATCATCGCAGCTCCGTTTTTAGACGAGATCATCGCGTTCTTTGATTAAAAATTAAAACACCAATTCCCACCACAGATCACAAGTCTCCGGGACTTAGCCGGAGAATCAAAAAAAAACAAAAACGATGAGAAGAAGATGAGAAAAGGGCAAAAACCCTAAATCAAAATTCCTTTTTCTCCGACCTAAATCAAAATAGCTTTCTTCTTCCTCTTTCCTCTTTAGCTTTTTGTCTTTTATATTTTGTTTTTTTTTATTTCCTTTTTTCTAACCAATCAAGATTGCACACATATAATTGGACTTGAATGCTTGACACGTGTAAATTTCAACGCCGTTGATTTATGGTTTAGGTCAAAGAGACAACAAAAATATTGGTCACAAAACCAAATCCTTTTGTCTTTTAGTAAACACGTGTCTAAGACGCAACAGTGTTTACTTCTCAAAGGTTGTAATCTAGATATATACAAATCCCCATCCAAACAAATCTTTGTTTTTCCAAATATACATCCCGAATAAAAAACGCATTAAATGTGCCAACAATAAAACACGTTATTTTCTGATTAATTACCTTAATAATGAATATTTGAGAGGAACAAAAACAAACTAAATTACCTCTCCCAAAATATATTATACTCTCAATGCAATCTTCCTTAAATAAGTACAGTATATTGCATATACTATACATTGGCCAACAAAAATATTAGTAATTTTAGTATAATATAAAATCAAATTGGTCTTTATGTGATATCATGCAGTAAAAAAAGCCCAACATAAATTCTTGAAGCCCACGATTGGCCTAAATTTATTTAGGGTTTTCCTAATTTATACACATAGCCTCTGCTTCAAGAAAAAGGGTTTTGAATTTTTAATAGTTAAGAATGAAGAAGATGAAGATGACGATCTTAAATCTTCCAATGGATTTGGTAGCGGAGATTGTTTCTAGACTTCCCATGAGCTCTATGAGAGCTAGCTGTGAGATTAACTTGCAAAACATTGAACACTTTATCCCAAAGTTCGAGCTTTACGAAGTTGCACATTGGTAAAGAAGCAGCAGCAACAAGTGAAGGGGAGACTCGAATGATCATGTTGATGGATTGCAATCTCTTTCTAATTCGTGTCGTCTTTAAAGGAACTGACATTGATCCATCTACAGAGCAAATAGGTAAACTCACTTGCTTAAACGATTCAGATCAAGTCGCCATATCTCAAGTCTTTCACTGCGAAGGTTTAGTGTTATGTATCTCCAAAGACGGTACTAGGTTTGTGGTTTGGAATCCGTATTTGGGGCAAACAAGGTGGATTGAACCTAGATATACTCACCGCAACCGCTTACACGAATATGACAGGTTCATTTACGCTCTCGGATACGAGAATAAGGAATCTTGTCGTAGCTACAAATTGTTGAGGTTTATAGATTTTGGCTATAAACACCTTCCACGGTATGAAATCTATGATTTTGACTCTGATTTATGGACGGATCTTGATGTCACTCCACATTGGCGTATATGGTTTAATAAACGTGGCGTTTCCCTTGAGGGAAACACTTACTATTGTGCTTCAAAAAGGAACTCAGAAGAGGAAGGACTCAACGATCACATCATCTGTTTTGATTATACAAGTGAAAGATTTGGTCCGCTTCTAGCTCTGCCGTTTAGCGCTGGATGTGATGAAGACTATGTGACTTTATCTTGTGTTAGAGAAAAGAAGCTTGTAGCTTTACTTTCTCACAACGAAGTAAACCCTTATGAGATTGACATATGGATTACAACTAAGATTGAACCCCAAAATGTGTCATGGAGCAAGTTCTTGGCACTGGATACGGAACCTCACGGTCACAGTATAGAAGACAGTCTCTTCATCGACGAGGAGAAGAAAGTCGTCATGTGTGTAAATAAATACAGACATTGGAACCGCCACACACTTGACATCATTGGACATGCTGGATACTTCAGAGAATTAGATCTCGGAGAACCTGACAGCAGAAACTGTCGGCCACATGTATGCGCCTATGTTCCAAGGTCAGTGCAAATCAAACAACCTGCAAGAGGCCAAAGGAAACAAGAAATCAAACAACCTGCAAGAGGCCAAAGGAAACAAGAAAGCAATTTAGAAAATTAAGCGTCAGATATGATCAAAACATGTTTGAGAGACTTGACGCATTTGCAAAAGCGAATCAAGCAGGAGGATGATGGAAGGAGAAGGACAAGGGATAGTTACATTTTCTCTTCTTCTCTTTGAAAGATTACTCTACTCTTTCATGGATCCAAACTATTCAGGGTCAAATATAGCAAGAGTCAAACTATTCAGATATATAAAAAAAAAAAAAAAAAAAAAAAAAAAAAAAAAAAAAAAAACCATAGAAAAATGCTACTTAGAAATTTTTTTTTCTTCTAAAATTAACTTTGAATTTTTATAAAATTTTGTTATATTTATATAACATTTCCTAGAAGATTCAAGTATTCAATTATTAATTTCTTATATAATAGATGATAAATTTTATATGAACAATTAATGTTTATCTCTACAATTATAAAAAGATGGTTAGAGCCAAATCATGATTATTCCACCTATCTAATATAATTATCAAGTTTGATGTTTAAAAAATAAAAAACACAAAATAGTTGGGGCGTAAAAACAAAGCTTTAAATTGTGTCATGTGTATATATATATATATATATCCTCTACTTCAGCGGCAAGAAATCAGAGGAGAAAGTAAAAGAAACTTTTTTTTCTTTTTAGGTTAAACAAAAAAACCCTTGTAGCAACTTGAAAAAAAACGACAACGATGATCTTAAATCTTCCAAGGGATTTGGTAGAGGAGATTGTCTCTAGACTTCCGATGAAGTATATGAGAGCATTGAAATTAACTTGCAAAGCGTTGTACACTTTATCCCAAAGTCCGAGCTTTATGAAGTTACAAATTAGTAAAGCAGTATCAACAAGGGACGAAGAGTCGATGATCGTGCTGATGGATTACAATCTTTATCTAATCAGCTTCGTCTTCAACGTTGATTCATCTGCAGAGCATAAAGGCAAACTTACTTGCCTTGACAAACAAGTCAAGATATCTCAAGTCTTTTACTGTGAGGGTTTGTTGTTATGCGTATTGAAAGACTACAATTTTAAGCTTGTGGTTTGGAATCCTTATTTGGGGCAAACAAGGTGGATCGAACCCAGACACTCTCACCGAAAAGGACAAGATATGGACATGTACAGGTACGCTCTAGAACAAGAACCAATCTTGTCGTAGCCACAAAATCTTGAGGTTTATAGATGATTACATCGATTATGCCGAAAACGTCCGTGCACCCGAAAACCGCTTTTCATGGTATGAAATCTACGATTTCGAAACTGATTTATGGACAACTCTTGACGTCCCTCCATACTGGAGTATATCGTGTTATCAGCGTGGGGTTTCTCTCAAGGGAAACACTTACTTTTGTGCTACAAAATTCAAAGAAGAACTCGACGATCACATAATATGTTTTGATTATACAAAAGAGAGATTTGGGCCGCTTATGCATCTGCCGTTTAGCGATGGACATGATGACTATGTCACTTTATCTTGTGTTAGAGAAGAGAAGCTTGCGGCTTTACTTACGCACAACGATGTAAATCCATATGAGTTTGAGATATGGATTACGACTAATATTGAGTATGAAAAAGTGTCGTGGAGCAAGATCTTGGAAATGGATACGGAACCATTGTCGGAATGGCCGCTTGCATTTACAAACGGAAGTTTCTTCATCGACGAGGACAAGAAAGTCTCCATGGGTTTTGAAGACAGTTTTGGCAACAGAGTTAACATCATTGCAGAGGATGGGAACTTTAAAGAATTGGATCTCGTAGAGCTCGTCGCCGACAGAACATGTACGCGACATTTGTGCCCTTATGTTCCAAGTTCAGTGCAAATCAACCAACATCCTGGAGGCAAAAGGAAACGAAAAACCATCCTAGAAAAGCGTCGATATGACCAAAACATGTTGAGACTTGCCGCCTTTATAAAGCGAACCAAGCAGGAGTGGAGAAAACGCATCCTTCAAAGCCGAGCTTAGGTCTATCGTTTACTCTCTTTTTCTTCTCATTGAATAAGATTACTATCATGAAATAATTTGTTTCTTCCTATCTTATGCAATGGGATGACTATTTGCTAAGGTGTTTATAAACAATAAAAAATCTGCTTGCTCTTTTGTCCTAATACTATTTTTTGCTCTATAAGCACCAAAGCTATGTTAAAAATCACAATGATCATGATGATCAAACAGCTTCCTTATAGTTACTCTACACAGAAATATCATTGTCTTGATTTCGATTAAAATAATATAATTGTGGTTCAGATACGGTCTAAATATACTCAGTTTGTACAGTTCTTAGAGGACCTAAGTCCCCTGGGGACCTGTTCAACACTAGTAAAGACTGTTCTACTCTGGGAATTACACTTGTACTTCAAATTAAACTCTCTATTGGTTTTTCCCCTTTCTTTCCAGATAATGAACAAAACTTTGATAACTAAGACAGATTCAGCTGCGTCTTCTGATTTATGTTTTTTATAAGGAGCTTCACAGAAAGCAGCAGAAGAAGATATGGTAAACTAAGAGCTTACTGTTGATGGTGGTTCTTCAGGCTCAGAACGGGGATTCTCATTGGATTGTCTAGCAGATATGACCTTGTCAATGGTTTGATCAGGGACAGCGATCCCTGTGGTTTCCATATCTGCAACTATGGCAATGGCTGCATCAAGTTCTCCAAGGTCCAAACACAATGTGATGATCTCATCGTACAACGGGCTGCAATAAAAGACCCGGTATTCAGATGTCATTGTTTATAGTCAATTTTAGTCATATTGAACGCCTTAAAACCCAAAAGAATGGTTGTAACTGAGTTACCTGCCAAAAGCGTAACCAAGACTGTGTGTCGTCTGCAAGATCTTCAAGAAGGCTGAAGGCATGGGAGCTCTTAAAGCAGCTCGTAATATCACCGCACAATCGCCAATAGTTGGAATTCCACCCAATTCAATCACCTACACAAACTCATGATTACGATTATTATTGTTATATTATTGGCATTGATCATAAAAAGTTATATGATAATGATTTAGAGGTTTGAAGGGACTCTTGCCTTTGTCATGAGTACAATTGCCAACTCGACTTCCCACTCTTGTGACCACTTCCTCGGAGTTTTGTTCTTAAAATCCTTCTCCCATGTCCAACCCCAAACATCTGCTATTGTATACATATCAGACACGTCAAATACTTTCCTTTCCCTCATTTCTTTGAATGCTTCAAATGGGTCCTCAGGGAACCAATCCTCATCTGCATCATCCTGATGAATGTAGTTAGCATTGACAAACATGCTTAAACTATCATATTCATGAACATGTGACTAATAAATTCATAAACATATGCATAAACACACCTCAAGTGTCATACGAGATGCCCTCTTCCCACGTTTCTTTGTTCTGTTTGCTTCATCAGATTCTTTCAAGAGTTGGACTCCAATCATTTGAAGATGCTTCTTAGCTTCAGCTGCCTTATTCTTAACTAAATCCTCTCCTTCTGCTCGATTCTCAGTTTCTGCAACTACCACTTCTTCCTCTTCATTTTCATCATCATCCTCATCCCCTTCCTGTTCTTCCTCCTCATCATCATCATCATCCTCATCATCATCAGCTTCTTTTGCAACATCTTTACTTGTGTTCTCCGACTCACCTGTAGCTACTGTTTCAGCTGTTTCCTTGGACTCAACTGAAGTTTCAATGAAGCCTTCTCCAAGAAACCGACGTTTCCAGAACTCTGTGTCTCCTTCATGTAGCTTGATTCGACATATTAATTCGTCTACTTCTTCATCAACCTATATATAAAAATGAGATTTATTACATGCGTGAGTACTCATGATTCAAGATACATGTTTTCCCAACTGAAAGAAAGGAGCACAAATTTACCTCCTCCTCTTCTTCTTCAATTGGAGGAACCCAAAGAGGTCGACCTCGAGATTTGTTTATTCTCCTTGCTTTTTGGACTCGCTGGTAAAGAACATTCCTGGTTCCATCAATTGGCAAACCCTGAGCTTCAAGTTCTTCCTTTAACTCTGATACAACCATCTTGCTTGCTGCTTTCGGCTTCAAAAGATTCTGTGCAGGACCTCTTATTATGTTTCGTAATCTCTCCATCACTCTCATGTAATCAGATTCTGATACATCTCCTAGAACTGGAAGACCTTCACTCTGTAAGGTTCTATAGAGCTTCCTATGGTGAATTTTCCAATCTTCAAGGCATCTCTGTTTAAAGGATGTTTCAATAGGATTTGAGTATATAAAACCAGAAGCATCGGGATCTAAAGGAGTTTTCCCTTTTCGAGGTACCCAACGCTTGCGCTCACCAGTAAGCCCCCCTTCCTCTATGTACCTGAAAATGTTCACAGAGTGCAAATCTTAGTATATCAAGACAACGACATGTGAAAGAACACATACTTTCTTTCAGTCAATTAGAACAGAGCATTATATATATATATATATATATATATATATATATATATATATCTAACTTGTAAAAAGTTCCAGTCAAACCACGTAGAACTCCAGTTTTTTACCTTGCTAAATAATCAATCTCATAGCCAAGTTCAGCTTCTTCTTGCAATGGTTCAATCCATGAGCTGACTAATGTTCGATATTTTCTACTCATAATCATGGCTCTTGGAGGTATAGGTTGGTTATCTTTTCGCATTGCATCTAAAGCATCTATAAGCTCAACAATTCTTCCTGGTTCAAAGGTAGAGAGTATCGTTGTAAATTTACAAGGGAATGAAGAAAAAAAAGTTTGTCACTAACACATGTCCTAAGAATCAACAAACGAAGGTAACACACAAAAGTATAAAAAATAGAGAACCATAATTATAAATAGTTCTAGTAATATACTCTCACAATGTCCGAGAAGGTGTTCAATATATGCCTCTGTATAATAGTATTTACACAGGTAGAAGTGTATGCGTACCTTCTCGACACAAAGCCCGGAGGTACAAAGAGAGAGGATCCTCAAAGTTCCCTGCATTGTGTAAAACTACCGTTCCTCCTTCAAATTTTTTCAGCGCACGAAAATGTCTAATTGCTTCCTTCACAACACAATATTTCGTGAAGCACTCAACGAGGAGACTGAAATGGATCATTATACAGATTATATTAGGGGGTTTTACAATAGAACGGGTTGAAATGCAAACTGGGCATAAATGAGTGCAAGACAGAATGAAATAAAGATCTCTTACGCGTAAGTCTTCACGTTTGGCTGCACCCGTTTGTGGTCCTCAACCATCATTCCAAGTAGTTCAGCAACATCTTGAACCCTGTGATTCATGCAACAGGCTACCTAAAACTTTTTCCACTTTTAAGATGAAGGTGTGCAACTAAACCTCATATGAATTACCTATCATATGACTCGGCTCTTGTATAGGCTTGAATCACCCAGTTATATGTCTCAGTGTTGGGCTTCATAAAAACTATCAAATCAAGATTACATCAACCTATGTCAGAAGCCATTACGCAACAACTACACAAAACATTTGAAGCAGGAATCAGCTGAAAAAGCAAAAACAAACCTTCGCCATACTCCATATTTTCAAATGTCGCATAAGCTACCTCGGGAATCCCACATGTAGCCTACACAATGAAAGCAAAGAAAAACCCTATTTGATAAAAACAAAAGAAAAAAGGCATAAACATCTTAACCAGACAAAGAAGAAGCGTGTGTATACTTTCCAAAACACCATGACAAACCTGCACACTAAGAAGACAGTTGAAATGAAAGGTTGTCGCCATTCTACCAGCTGCCTCCATTTCGTAAGAGATGTCTAAGGCATTAGAATGATCTCCAGCTTTGCAATCTTCTTCAATCATCAAATCATAAAGCTCATCAGTTGCTCTCATCCCACCTCTAGCACCCTTCAAGAAAACTTTATTTGCATCTTCCAAGTGATTGGTTCTCATAAGCTCCTCTATAAATAAAAAACCACAATCAAGTGATAAACGATTACTCAATAACCCCAAGCATGGTAGACACACAAAAAAAATACAAGCATTTGATACTAACAAATAGTCTTGGTAAGAGAGAATACCAACAAGAATGAGCCAAGCCTGACGAATGTCATAATTAAGCTTTTCCATAGCGGCAAGGATTTCTAAGCCTCTCGTAGCGTTTCCTTTAGAACCAGAGAGTCGAACCAAAGCAATCATTGTTTCAGGAAGCGGACGTTGGCCTGCACCTAGCTCCTTTCTCAGCGAGTGCATCTACAATCACAACACACCAAACAAAGAAAAGTTTTCATCTTTCACTTCAAACACACCCAAGAAGCTTACGAGAAAGAGGAAAGTTCCAATTTGGATTAAAAGTCTTTAAACCATAAGCTCAAGTTCAATAAAGCAGAACAAATGCAAATCCGATAAGAGTTTTGTAGCTTTCAGCATTGAGTGACTTCTTAAAACAAAATAAAGTACACATCTTTCATTTACCGCGCCTTGTTCGTCGCCGTTAAGCGCGTGAGCAACGACCAAGCCATGGAAAGAACGAGGTCCAGGGGTAAGCCCAGCAGCAATCATGTCATAGATAACCTCAGATACACCTGAAGTGTCTCGATTTCTTGCTCTTTCCATAAGCTCGTCCATAAAAGTGAGGCGAAGACTCCTCTCCAGAGCCGAGACAGCTTCACCGCTTCCGAAAGACGATGAGGAGTCGTCATTATCTCCTCCTTCGCCGCGCTTCTGCTTCCTCCTCCTCCTGGGCTTCTTCTCCGGTGCAGAAATTGAGCAACGAATGGATGATAAACCGGCGGTGCGACGAGGAATTGGGTGGATTGAGTTGGAGGGCAATGGAGGATTGAGGAAGAAGAGTGACATTTTTTGTTTTTGTTTTGGGTAAAGTCTTTAGATTTTTTTTTGTTTTTTGGTTACTGGGGGAATGGATAAAGTGATTTGAAATACTCGGGGACGATGATCATGTGCAGATCACGTGAGTAAAATAGTCTTCCAAATTTTATTAGTTTTTATCAAACCAAATTGGATTTAACCAGATTTTTCATATAACCGGAATTAACCAAGCGAAATTTCGTTAATTCGAAAACTGGCTCTGCTGCGAGCATGTTCGTTTTATTCAATTACACTTTCATAATTGAATTTCAACTTAAAATTTTCTAATAGATTATATAATGTAGTAGTTGTTACAAAATGTAGATAGGTAACCGAACTTTATTACTCGGTCTACATAAACCGGATTCTCTATTCTACTTACAGTTTGCATAATGTTAATAGTTTAATAATATGTAATAATAACCGATATGATTGTGTTTTGTTAAAATGATTAACCGGATTCTCTATTCTTTTCAATTGAATTGTATTTTTAATGACTATGATTTTTTTTTATAATACTTAATATTTAAATTTTGATACAACTCTTTTGTTTTTTTTATATGATAAATATTTATACCACTTTGAACAAAAAAAAATAATTATGACACAATTTAAATAAATAATCCTATATATCAAAATGGATATATCTTTTTATGAAATTTACTATATGGCTAAAGTATGAAATTTACCCTATATATTTTTATCTTCTCATTTATTTTTAAAACTAATTTGTTCTGAATTACTTCTTAAACCAACATATAGACATTTGTATTTAAGAAATTATTTTCTTAGTGCAGAATTTATAATTGGTTAATAAATACAAAAGAAAAAGGAAAAAAGGTTTATCTCAGCCGCGTCATCATAGGCTTTTGAGCTGGTTAATGATCGGATCCATCTTTCCAAAGGTTAAGGGTTTTACCAAGCAGTGGTCAACTCCAGCATTCATGAATGCCCTATTCTCGTCTTCGTGCGACGTCACCCCCACGATCATTGACGTCACCTTCATGTCTCGTAGCTTCTTGATTAGCTGCATGAATAACCAAATAAAAGGAATAAGAAATTAGTATCATACTACTAGTGAACGATCAAAAGAGTCAATAATTAATTAGGGTTTTAAAATTATATACTTATTAGGACGTTAATTAGGATTATCATGAAAGAAACTTACGGGAACTCCATCGATGAGAGACATATCATTCATATCCATGATTATAAGGTTGTAATAATCACCATTAAGGTGGAGGTTCACCGCTTCCTCGGCGTTTCTCGCCATTTAAGGAAATCCTCCAGCCATTTGAATGATTCCCATGTAAGCTCCACAGCGATATGGATCCTCGTCAACGATCAACACCGTTAGTTTCTTCTTATATATCAACGACATGTTCTTCTTCATTATTTGATCTCCTCTTGTTTCTTTTTTCTTTGTCATCGAATTTTCTATAGAAACACTTTCACCCAACAAAGAACCCACATTATATATATATATATATATATATATATATTATCTAATCATGTCGAAGCATGATTTTTGGAAGAAAAGAAAAAGGAAAGTTACTAGGAATACGTACGTGTTGAAGATTTTAGTGAGAAAAGTAAAATAAAATTAAGGGAAGTTGTCGATTAAATTTACACTAGAAAACAAACAAAAAAAGGAAATCAAGTTTTTAGAATAGTATCCTTTTAGTACGTAGTTTTTCTAAACTAACTTCTCATTTTTTTTTTTTTTTTTTTTTTTTTTGAATTACTAACTTCTCATTTAACTTAGGGTACGGTATTGGAGAGAAAAAACATCGACATGATCAGTTAGTGTTTGAAGACTTTTGCGCCGAAAAAAAAACACAAAAATGTGAGAGTCACTGAGTCACATATATTACTTTGCAGTTTGCAGTATTGTTATGAAGATGTGAATTGGGCATGGTTTTTGCATTATGTCGATATAGAGAACTGAGAGAAGTATATTTTATTATATATTATGGTAGCATGATAATAGTATATATATATATATATATATATATATGAAACTCAAATTAGAATTGATAATCATTCCCTCTACCAAAAAAAAAAACAAATTAATAACTATTATCTCAAATTTCATGACGTTTTTTACAACTATTTTCAAAGTGATGCTACATATAAGCAATTTTTCAAAAAAACAAAACAATACTTTTATTCTTGAAACACAACTACTTGAGCTACACCCTTTTTATCTTTAATTTCATTCTTTTTTTAAAAATTCCTTATAGAAATAAAGAAATCAAAGAATATGCAGAATGTAAAAAACCAAGACAAAAACAGAGCAAGTGGAGACAAATGCTGAAAAGAAACAGAGCCACAACAAATGCAGCTTAGCTAAAAGGACATAAAGAAACAGAGACAAAACACTAATCTCTTGTTCATCTAATCAAATCGTAATCTCAAAGAAGCGATGGTATATAGGAAATATTCGAACTCTAATCAAAACCTAAGGTATGAGGAAAGTTCGAAAACTCAACTTGTTTACCCTTTTTTTTTTTGGTTCAAGCTCTCAAGCATTTCCGAAACAAATCAATACACCCGAAAAGCCAAGTAAAAATTGGTTTGTCTATATATTACAAATTTTGAACTTTCGATAGACAAAGTAGATGCTTTGAAAAGTGAAGTACATATATGGAGTTAAAACAAAACAACTAAAATGTGTCGAATATAATCCACTTTACACACTTACATAACCAAAGCTTTTAAATTCATTCTATTGTTTAAAATAAATTTCTGACGTATATGTTCTGACTTCGATTAAACTAACTAGTTCCAAGACCCATAGTTTTGATAGTAGAATATATGTGTAATAGAATGTCTACACTTAATTGATCAGCCGCCTGTATAGATAGCTGCTTCCATTTTTTTTTTTTTTTTTATCGAGTATGAATTTCGAAACGTATAAATGTTTAAACCTTGATTTTGTAAAAACTGTCCATTACAAAGTAGAAAATTCCACAACTATAGATAGTGCAACATCAGTATATGTACTTATGAATGTGTACCACACAATGCTTAATCATCAAATTTAGCTAAGATGATATAAGCCGTTGGTAATAGAATTTACTCTTATTTCCACAACCTTATCAAATCCAAAGTAAGATCTGCTGTTTCTTCTTTATGACCTATAGTATTGGAAGAAATAATTTGAAAGTATGCGGATAACAAAAAGAAATATATCTTAATATAATGTTTCTTTAATTCTAGCTAGTATATGTTATTGGAACTATAATAATATGAAATATAAATTACTTTTTGAAAAAAAAAATATAGAGAGAAGTAGTTATGAATAGTAAAAATATTTATCATTTAAAAGTATTCGTAAAAAATATAACTTTATTTTATAAATAATGTATATACGGAACATAAATATAGTCAGATTCGCGATATATCATTTTTAAGAAAATTAAGACAAACAACATATGTGATTCAGTTAACACTAGTTATATAATTAAACTGAAATCAGTGACAATATACACATTATCTGTTTGAAATAAATATAGTAGTTATTCGAATTTAAAGTGGATCTCGAAAATATGTACGATTTTTTGTTTAAAGTTGATATGTATATGTTTTTTTGATAAATAGGTGATATGGATATTGCATGTGCTGTATGTATACATATGATTTGATACGTAATATGAGTATATTAATTCATTCAGAAACCCTTTTTTATATAAGCGAAAAGAAACGAGTTACATGATTCATCTCGGACGGTAGAAGAAATAAAACATAGATATGAAAAACCCTAAATTTCAAAAGAAACACATGCAGATATATGTCATATACACGTGTATGTGTAGACATTTATTTTTCAGGATAGAAAACATAGATACATATGATGATACGATCTACGTCAACCATTATAAGCATCCAAGAGGTGGTTAATGAGAGGGAGGAGATTTTCCTTGGATAAGGGTTTTGCCAAGCAATGGTTAAGTCCAGCTTCCATAAAAGCCGCACGCTCCTCTTCATTGTCAGCTAGAGTCGTCACCCCAATGATCATTGACGTCACTTTCATTGCTCTTAGCTTCTTAGTTGCCTAATTAAAACCAACAGAGAACACAAAAAAAACTATATATCAAAAGAGGAGGTTGAGTAGTGTAGTGATGATTCGAGCCACTTAAATTGTCTGTTAATTGGTAAGCAAGCTAAAATCATTAATTGTACCGAAGCACCATCCCTCTTGGGCATTTCCTTATCCATTAGGATAAGGTCGAAGGATGCATTGCCGTCGCGGTGGAGAATCACTGCCTCCTCACCATTTTCCGCCGTCTGAGAAACTCCTCCTATCTGATTGATGATCCTCGCATGGAGCTTACGGTTTATTGCATCATCATCGACGATCAGCACGTTTAGTTTCTTCTTCGTCTCTTTTGGCTTGGTTTGCTTCGACATTTTTTTTTCCACCTTCGACATTTTTTTTTAAAAAATCTTCACGAAAAAAAGAATTCCAAGTTAAAATTTGAAATTAAGCAGTATAGTATTATAATGCATGCATGTTTATGTGTGTGCTTGTGTGATCATCATTGCATGCATGGTTTCGTGTCTGTACATCAGTACCTATAGCTAGGTGTTTAAGTATATATCACATAGATATTACATATGAAGAATGAAAAAGTGGCTTACGGTTTTGGATTCTAAAGAAGATAGTGAATTGTGTCCTAAGAACGTAGACAATAATCGAAATTTATAGTCGAGACAAAAGGTGAAAAGAAAGCATATTCTTAAACGTGACAAAGAAAAGCATCTTTTTACATGAATTTTGCTGAAATATATATCCTTCATTATTCTAACTGAGTAGTTTACAAACTAATTATATGAGAACAATTATATATTTATGTCGATATGGTGAACAGATTAAAAGAATGTATAAGAAATGTAAGTGAAAACGAAAAAAAAATATATCATTAATTAATTCATCTAGATCATACTAAGATTCTATGTTCTTTTTATTAATTTCGTCCATATTGTTTAGCCTAAAGAAAGTATGTTATTTGATATTTTGGACATAAGAAATGTAATCAAGTTCAGATACTTTCATCCTTCTGTTTGTTGGGTTAAAGTTTTTGTTGAACGGTAAATATCAATAAGATCACTACAAAATCCATGCGCGAGCATATATATATAAACAGAAATATTCGCATAGAGTACTTTATAAAAGGCATAGAGGATAATGCTTAAGCAAATTAAGCATACAAGTTGTTAACCCAGCAAAATCTACTACTTAATGTCAGTTTGCAGTTTCGTGTTCCTTATGGCTTCTTATGGAAAAGTGGCTAGTAAACATATCGAAAAAAGAAAAGAAACAAACACATCATACTTTACTTTAGATTTTTTAAAACTTTATGCATTTCGTATTTGTTATTGTTTATTGTTTTATGGTGGCACGTTTATTAAATTGACGGAGGCTCTTTGATTACCTTAATTTGACATTGATAATTTGATCACATTGGTTATTCTTTAGTGAATTTTGCATATAGTCTATTAATTTATATCCGGTAAAGAATCTATTTTCATTAAATTATCTTAAATTTTGAAGAAACTTAAGGCTTCTCCAAAGATTCGTTTCTTCATTTATTTTGAAGAAAGAATGAAAGGCTTAAAATTTATAATCTTGGCTGCATTATGTATGACAAGAAGTAAGATTGAGTTTCCAAGAAACTAAGGGCTTCTCCACACACTCGTTGGATCCAGCTTCCAAAATATACATTTTTCCTCTCTTTTTTTGGCGCACCTTATAATTACACCCCCACTACGATCATTGGCCAGTCACACCTTTGGCTCGAAGCTGTTTGATCGCCATTTATTTAATGCCGGTTTGAATACAACTCTCTAACGTTGTTTGTATGTTCAAGTTAACCAAAGAAAGAAAAGAAAAAGAAAAAAAGAAAACACAATCGTGAAACTGTTTTAATAGCCCATTGGGCTTAATACGAATAAGGCCTAAACTTTTACTACAAAGTACATCAGTGGTCCCATTAATGTTTTAAATAGTATGTTATACTTTATTTATAAAAATAAAATAAAATTGGATTCTACATTGTACTACAGTATATGGTTTGATAAGGGTCCATCAATAAATGTCAATAGTGGTGAAAGGCTGAAAAAGCATATAAAACTTATACATTAAATTTGTTAGTAAGTTATAAATACAAGGGGAGGGTACATAAAGATTTCACCCACTCCACCAACTAGAACTCAATTCCTTTATTCACATTTCAATGTCTGCGGAATAATGCCTCAACAAACTTCTTCTGTGTACTCTTTCTTCTTCCCTCCATAGGCTTATTAAATGATTCATTACCACATCCACAGTAATGTATAGCGACAAGAATTTTTTCGAAAAGTACGCACACATATCACTGTAACAACATGCAACAGCCAACAGTACATAGATATTTCGTGTATAAAATAAAAGAGTTTACAATTACTTCCGGCAAAGAGTTAAATTGTGTCTCCCCACCCCCCATGTTGAGAATAATAGACAATCCAAGATGATTATGCAAATTTTACTATTCTTTTTTTTTTTTACTCCAAAGTCCAGACTGAAGGGGAAACAAAAGAGTCGGTTGCCTTTTAACTGAAGAGGACTAAAGTCATGTGCTGCCCACTCTTAAATTTCCTCACATACTCACTCAGTGAGTCTCAATCTTTTCAATTTAAATCAGCTACTCTGTGAATCTAAAAGTTTCAGTTTTTGCACGTGAGTTCGCCATACCATCATAATATCAATAATTATTTTATTAATCAATTTTCCAAAAAGTAGATGAGATCATTTATAGTCCTATTCCGAACCTATGTAGTATGTAGTACTTTACTTAGTGTACATTTTATAACAAATAATTTTTAATGGCTCATTGTTTACCAAAAAAAAAAAAGAAGGTACTGTAATAATGAATATGGCTCATAACTAATAGTATACCCTTTAAATGATGAGACACTGCACTAATTTAGATGTAACCCTCGACAACTCTTTAGCGTATGTTAAGCTTTTTGATAGAGATCAGATCAACCATATCATTTATAGCTATGAGTTTCATTTACCATGCATGTATGATTGGTTTATGGTATAGATATTAGATTACGTTTAATGATATACTAATATTGGTTTGATTATCAAAATTTTTTTATGTTTCTTTTTGTTCCGACCGAATTAGATAGATACTACTTATACAAGTCTAACGCTTGTAGTTCATATATATAGAGTTGAATCAATATAATCATCTAGGAAAGAAAACCATATATCAATCACTCAAAATATTACATGATAATTTGGACACACACCAAAAAGCACTAAAACTAAGCTAACCGAGAGAGTACAACAAGCAAAGGTATCCCCGACCACATCCACGACAAATAAAAACTCTCTTAATTGAACTAATTATTGCCATCAAACTTAATAATCGACACAGCAACAACAATGCAAACTACAAAAGAAAGGATGACCTTGACATTTGCCTGAAAGAAATCACACTTAAAACTAGATTCTTGAAGAATCCAAGAGCATGGCGGTGCTAAGGTTCATAGGGTGCATATACTTGGCGGAGCCGGTCAGGATTTGATTAACAATGATCCTATTGGCTTTCTCTGTCGGGTGAAACGCATCCCAAAACGCATATATGTCTCTGTTAGGACACAAATTCGAGACTGGCGTGCATAGTCCTATGCCATTGTATGGTCCTTGTCCACAACATGCCACCTTCGATGTCACAAACCCTACAAAATACACACACACAAATTTTTTATCAAATTATAGTTTTTAATACGTCGAATCAGACATATATAATTGCTTACAACTACTATCTAGCTAAAATCTTATACGAATATTTTCGATTGAGACAGATTACGGAAAACAAAAGGTACACTAAATATTCAAATGGAACTTTTTAAAGACCAGACAAGTCCTTTTGTTAAACATTTCCTGTTGAATGATACTGCTTATGTATAGACACCGACACATACGTATTAATAACTTATCTAAATATATACTATATTTTTTTAATTTCAAAAAGTGTGAAAAATCAATTTCATGTATAAATGCTATAACATGGATATATAAAGTGGTCGTGCTCATTTATAAGTTTTCGTACCCATTCAGTGATACAACAAAACATATATACTAAATATATATATGTATATATCTTGATCGTCAAAAAAAATATATGTATATATCATTACTCCAAAAATATGGTCCTTTTATGCTTATTGAATCTTATTAGTGGGCTAATAATTTTTCCCTAATTTGAAATTCATAACTAAACCCTTCAAGACATTTTCAAAGTATATATTATTAAACATTTCTATCTATATAATTTATTAGCAAAAGAGATGGGTTATAGGTACCGAATTGTTCCGGATTAGATAGATAATCCATGTTCATTTGATAGGAATTGGCAGCCACAAAAACGTCTTGACCAATTTCAGCATTGACTGATGCGATCAAATCAACTAATCGAGGATTGAACAAAGCGGCTGCTGTTTGGAGGGCGCCATAGCACTCGCCATTTCGGCTATGCTGAGCCAGTTCCGCGGGTGCACATCCCATCGCACCAGTTCCAGTTACTAAAACTCGTCTTGCACCCAGTTCATAGAGTCTCTTTAGCCATGAAAACAAAAGAGGAAGAAATATTATTGTCATGCACTATGAAATGAAGACTAAATAGATCATTATTTTACATTCTAAACTAATGTAAAGGAAAAATTCATTAAATTGCCCCATCATGGTTTATGTACGTTATGTTCCCTTATTCCAAAAGAACCATGGCATATTAACTACATAGTGATATATCGAAATAAATTATTGGGGGTCACTCACTTATTAAATGCAATATCCTATAGTGAGACAACAATTTAATAAGCAGTAAATGATAGTAATGCAAGAATCAAGATTCGATGAGTTAAGCTAATTTCGTGTAAGTATCCATTTATCTCTGCATGACTCTCAATTAAATGGGTAAACACGTGAAAATAAATATATAGAAGAAAAATAATACTAGCTAGGGATTTTTTTTCTTACTCTGAGAATCTTTGCGTATTCGGAAATGAGATACACAACATAGTCCGGTAATGCGAATTGGCGAGAACGAGCTGAAAACGGAATTAGATAATAATTGTTGACGAAATCATTACCACCGAGTGTGATTAAGACAAGAGCTTGGTTAACCAGCTGTTGTGTAGCTTCTGGTCCGATCAATGCACTCACTCGTTGCTGGTACTGTTCGAAGTATTCGAACTGTTTGAAGATCCTAATTATGTTTATCTACCAAACAAAAAAAACATAATCAACAATGAGCTTTTTAAAATTACGACGGGAGAAAACGGCAGCGTTTAAACTCAAAAGCGGATAGTCAAAGTATTAGAGTATATTTAAGGACAATCACGTGTTTATTGGGTTTTCCTGGTGTCAATCATAAAAGACGGATATACCCTCAATCTTTAAAAATTCGTATTCTCAGGCAATAGTGCCCTCGACACGAGAGATAATAAAAGGGTAAAAATGTCTTTTTAAGAATTATATCCCAACACTATGCGTTATTTAATGAAATATATTTTTTAAAAACTATCGAAGTTGCTTACGAATTGAATTCCAGTGTCGTTGAGGATTCCAATTCCGGCGGAGGCGAAATTAGCGCCGACGAGAAGATTCTCTCCGGTGAGTTGCGGGCTAAGGTACGGTAATGTGGACGGCATGCCTATAGCCTCACCTAGTTGTAGAGAGATACGTATCAAAAACAATCATTAAAGATTATTGATTTCAGAGAAACATTATCGTATATTAATATATATATAACCATGAATCAAATGTACATGCGCTTACTGATAATGTCGGGAATGTTAAGACCGTTAGAGAAACGTCCGGTGGGTCTACGGGTCGGGTAGTCGATACCATACGGGTAATTGTCAGCACGGGCAGTGGTGACGAGGTAATCATTGTTTCCATTGTCGACGAGAGAGTCACCAAAGACGAAGAAAGCCCTAGATTTGACTTGTGGTGCAAGAAAAGTAACAATGAAGAAGAGTGAGATTAGAAACCCTAGTGAAGAAAATTTGATATCCATAGTTATGGAGAGAGAGAGACTGGGACTAGCTAGCGGACGAATGAGAAGAAATGTTTTTTAAAGTTGACGTATGATATGAGAGCATATGGAGGCAGGGTGTGTTATATATACACTGACAAGGGTTAGTTGTGTATAAATGTATGTTACATTTTTATTTTTATTTTTGTTGGTGTGAGTTTTTCTTTAAGAAGAGTGACATTAATAGAGGCTGCCAACTAATACACAATGAAAATTGGTCTTGTTTGTTGTTTGGATGTAATAAATGTTAGGAATTGTACTATTGCTTCTTCCTCTTAAAATGGAATTCTCTTGGAGCCCTTGAAAATTCATTGTAACATAATGTTTTTTGATTGGATGTTAATCATACTGATATCAATGTGTCAGTTTTGAAGTGATTAGGTATGTAGTAGATCGATCCAATGATATTCAGCTAATCGATTTGGGAAAAATATGTGAGAAACTGCTGTTACAATCACTTGATTCGTTTTTTTAAAACATTTTTACCGTTCTTCGTGTCAAAACATCTGTGTAGTCTTGTGTTTGCCCAATATCACAAATCACTTGACCGTCTCCAATTAGACTCCGACGAAACTATATTGTATATAAACCATACATGTCAAACTACTTGGTTACGTACGTGAACATCTATATTAGACTTCGCTTATCTATTGGATGAGGAAAAAACTAAATTAGACTTCACTTATCTTTTGGCTTATGTCAAACTCGATATTCCATCTAATTGAAAGTTCAATTGTGGAAGTTAATTTGGTTTTTATATATAATTTAGGTAAACGTTTACAACAACCTGATGTGGTTAATTACATGCCTCCCCGGCCCTAAAGGCTAATCGTTTTGAAAGTGTAGAATTTTGGAAGCTGGAAGATTACATAAATAAAGCATTCAGAAATTAATACACAAATAAAGTGTCATAACAATTAGAGACTAGCGTCATTAATGTCAATGGAATGGGGGTCGTGTTCGATACCATGCTACTTTATAAAAGTATTCATTTTCTAGTGTTGTTCGAAAATGTTGTGTGTTATTCTATAGTACTATTATTTCTTGAAATGCGGGTTATTGCTTCCTAGTTTTAAAAATTACAAAACATTTGATGTCTACATTTTATTTGGTAAAGAACAAAGCTTACATTACATTACATGCACTACTTTTAGTTTACGTTCATCCATATAAGTATATAACTATACCTTAGCTTACGTTTATTAATGGCAGGAACATTAAAAGAATTGGGTTAAGAAAATACCATGCATATATAATGGCAAAATTAAGTATAAATTCATCAGATCAAAATAAGACTTTTCTTATGTCTTGTTTTCTATGTGTAGTTTTCTATCAAAAACACAAAAAATTATTGAAGAGAGAGGGAGAGAGAGATAGAAGTGAAATTAAGAGATCTACCAACTCGACCAGCTCACATCATAAATTAACATGATGAAGCTACCCTATCCCACTGTATCATGATTGATGAGTTTTTGAAGAAGAAGAAGAAGATACAGTAAAATATCTCATCTCCAAGTCACTCATAGCATCATACCAACCTTTTCCAGCTATTTAATTCTTAGTTACCCCAAAGGTGGAAAATATCAATTTCTTCATTCGAAGAGTTAAAATTAAATGATGTCCATCGGTAACGAAAAATGGACCAACTCAGAAAGTTCAAATGCTGTTTTCGTAAAAGAGATGATTTTTTTTTTTAAAGACAAGAATTGATATGGGCCCAAAGAACTGTGGGGATTGGTTTAGTCAACTACGGTTCAGATCTGATCGAATTTGGGTCTGAATTTAATCGTGGACCAGGCTTTACAACAATTCGAGTCGAGATACGTAAACGACGGCGCTTTCGTTCCGTAGGTAACTGCACAAAAAACGTCATCGTTTGAAAAGGTCCTTGCCTTCCCAACTAACATCACTAAAAACGACGTCGTTATGGTGCTGTGTTGTATAGGCTTGTACCAAGCTTTTGTCTACAAACTTTCTTGGAGATCTGAGTGTTAAAGAGACAGCTAGAAACAAAACAAAGGCTTTCGATGTGTGAATATGATTACCAGACCAAAATCAAAGCAAGACCCTGTTTCCAAATTCATAACGTGTGTGTGTGTGTTCACATTAACATTTTTGTTTTCATTCTAAATCTGAACTTAGCTGGTACTCCTTATCACTTGTTCATATTACTGTTGTCAGAGAGACTTAAATTTGAAAATACTGAGGATATGTGATATTTTTGCATGCATATATTAGGAGATTCATTATATTAAGAGTACTAATCCTCACATGCCATGACATGTTAGAATGAAAAACAAACAGAGCCAGTTGAGGAAGCAGCCAAACTAGAGGTGGGCTACACAAATCAATGTCCGGAATTATCACGTATCTTCCTCTGAAGAATCAGTCAAACATTCTCGAAACTAAAAACCAAAAACCATATAATCAATATACTGACGATATGAACAATCTTCACACACACACACACACAAAACATCTATTAGTTATCGTGTAAACTGATCTCAAAGCTACACAAATCCAGATACCAAGATTAATAATGCAATCGCAACAGCTGAATAACTCAAGCTACACAAATCCGGATTAATAGTGTGCATAACAGCTGAAAAAGTTAGATCCTATTTATCCTCTCGACTGTACCCATTTGATCACTCAGAATGCACATGGAGGCTACATTGTCCGTAGACTAGTCTGAGTTTCAGCTAAGAATACCCTGTTACTCCTAAAGACTGTGAAAAGGAAAGCATAATGGGCGCAGGGACAAAACAGAAGGGGTCCATGTGGTTGGAGACTCGATCTGGATTTTATCATTAAAGCTTGTGGAGAGACTAAATAGCATTTTGCCTTCTAGAGAAGAAACTTTCTTAATCAGGTTAATGAAATCAAGAAAACTAGAAAACTAGAGAATTTGTAATATTATATACTTCTACAATGACTTATCTTAAAAAAAGGAGCTTAATGAATGTATTTACTGACTTTGTTTTGTATCCATCCTGAGTCAAAGTGTTCCTTTAAAGATTCCTCTCTCCTCTTATCCCTTTCAATACAAGGGAAAAAAGAAGAAGTCACTTTATTCATACCTGTTTTTATATATACAAACACATGCAGACCAACTACTCTGTCCTTCACCATATAAATACATCTGATATACCTACTTTCTTCCTATCCTTCTTTCTCACTGTTTCTTTCTGTTCTATCTAACAGGATTAAAACATCGTCGGATTCTCACCTTTTATCTCTTCCAAAATGAATATTGGAATCGAACGCAACCCTTCAAGCAGAAAGTTATCTGACCTTGGAGTCATGTCATGGCCTAAGTAAGTATCAAACATGCACAGGCTCTCCTCCTGTCACTACTAACCACAACGGTTTTCCCTTTTTCCATTCTTTATAATATTGGTAATAACATGATGGATTTCTCTGACAAATAGATGGTCTTGTCAGCCCGGGAAATATGCATTGGTATTTGAAGAAAAAGAGACATGCTATTTAGTGAAGGGAAAGGTGAAGGTGTATCCAAAAGGGTCTTCTGAGTTTGTAGAGTTTGGTGCAGGAGACCTTGTGACCATCCCCAAGGGACTTAGCTGCACTTGGGATGTATCACTTTTCATCGACAAACACTACAAGTTCGATCCTCCTACTTCTCCATAATTTTTCCTAATTGCAATCTAGTTTTGGGTTATTCTTTATCACCATGAAGACTAAAAGACTCTATATTCAGACAATGAATTATAGAAGAGAAACCAAAAAGATAATGCTTAGATAACATATAAAACCCTACCTAGATTATGTTTTCAGATGTAACTTCTTTGTTTGTCATAGAACGAACAATTGGCAGAGATTATGTTTTCAGATGTAACTTCTTTGTTGTCACAGAACAAACAATTAGCACATGCCAATATTCCTGACACTTTGAAACTTCTATTTATCCACACAACAGTAAATCAAAATCACACGTAAAGCTCTCTACCTAGTTCAAATAGACTAGGGTAGGGGTTGCTGATCATAGGAGTAAATGTACTCATAAACTTCTGACACTTAGTTTGAGTTAATAAAAGATGTAACTCACTTTAGACTACGATCTGCATAATAGACTGATGGTTAGTGAAATATATACTGTGGGTTAACTACTTACTGTATATTTTCTCAACCAAGATATTGTTCTTTATTCTTAAAAAGGTCTTTATCAAAGATACTTATCATGAGGCCATTGGTTACTATCACTAAGAAAAAAACAAATAAAGAACCCTTTGAATGTTTTAATATAACACGTGAACCAAATAAATGTGAAAGCATATATTCTAGCAGTATTGCTCCCTGACTAGATAAAGTAGAAGATTATGTAATCTTAAATCTCACATACTAAAGAATAGTAGCACTAGCATCTGGTACGCCATCACCAATTACTGGTGCTGATTATATTAAAACGGAAGATACTAATTCGGCTATACAAAACAAGAACTATTACACATTTGTATTTATAGAAACACAAATCTCTGACAGGTATATATTCTCAACTTACAGAATATGCATAGTTATCACAAGTAAGGGGTGTTTTCTAACTTCTAAGTTCCAAGATAATTGAAAGCTAACCTTTAGGATTTCAGGACGATTGAATTTATTTGATGACCAATCAAGACCCCTTGTCAAAATAACAATCTGGTCCATGAACTCAAAAAAGGGAAGGCAGCAATAAGCATCCTCAAGAGCAATGGCTTCTCCTTAACTCTCCACCGGCGACTAGCATTTCTTTCAAACTGTTGCTTTGGACGAACATTCTCGTTTGCCGAATAGTCATCTCTAATCTCCCTTAGCGTGTCTAGATCATCCCATCCTCCATATCCAGCAGAACCCATGCTGTTAGAATCAGCATCTCCTACCATCCATGACTTGTATCCTCCCTTATCCACACCACCCCTCATGTTTTCTCCTTGCTTACTTTTCCTTGTTCTTGAACTACCTACACTCCCAGATCTTGAAAATGTATCTCTTCTGCTT
Source organism: Camelina sativa (assembly GCF_030686135.1). Taxonomy (NCBI): domain Eukaryota; kingdom Viridiplantae; phylum Streptophyta; class Magnoliopsida; order Brassicales; family Brassicaceae; genus Camelina; species Camelina sativa. The sequence continues at coordinate 1,488,325 of NC_141894.1, forward strand.
CTTCTCATAGGTCTAATGCTTGACCTGCTCCAGACCTTACTAACCACAAGAGACAACACAGACTGTACTAAAGGAACTGCTAATGCCATTAAACCCGCGTTTAAATCTGTTCCAAGAAGCAATGACATGCCAATGGGTGCAAGCATCCAACTCAAAGTCCTAAATACCTGCAATTACAACAACAACAACAACAACAACAAAACCCCCTAAATTGGCTAAACAGAGCTAACAACAACCATTATGAATCTAAAGTGAGCCACTTTACTGATTAAAATTTCTCAAAAGAATGAAGCAAAAATACCTCAAAAACCATAGTCCAGTCCTCTTCTTCTTCAACCATCCAATCGTCATCATCATCATCATCATCATTGTCCAACCACCACGGTTTCTTCTTCTTACGGTTCCCGAACTCAAAACGAGCAAACCCTTCGTCGCGGAAGAGCTCCTCCTCCCAGATAGGTCTGCGGGAGGCTCGACAATCAAAAGAGCTGCGGCTCACGATACTTGGACAGAGATCAAAATCGCAGTTCATGGAACAGAATCTGTCTCTGACGACGGAAGAAGAAAGCTGAAGATATAGCAGATTCGCCATACACAATTGATGATTATTACCGGTTTACATTTAGCTCTCAGTTCAGAAGAACAAAAACTGAGAACGAAAATAAAAATCAAATCTTTCCCATCCACACGACAAACTCTGTTCTTCGCTTTAATCTCCTTGAGAAAAAAAAAGAACAGTGATGGAGATTGAAACCAAACTAAACCAAACCGAACTTCAACTATCTAAATCAATGGTTTTCACTTAACCGAAATCAAAGCCTAAACCAAACCGGAACTTTAATTTCTTGGTTTTAACACCGAACCAGCCGAGTTAAAACAAAATCGAATAAGACATGGTAGCTCAATAAAGAGACAAAACATGTGTAGAGAGAACAATATCGATCTCAAGTCTCTCTACGATCAAAAAAGTTTACTGGAAACTAATGTTAGGCTCTTTGACACTGAAATCATGATAATCTTAAAATTACGTAGAGCAAACGTAAGAATTTACTCGCAGTTCGTGGATAACTTCTAAAGGAAAATTACACTTGACATATTACATATCGTATTATATTGCTCTGAAAGTCTGATTTATATTATCTTTGGTCAATTAGAAACTCCAATTTACTCGCTCGATCGCCGCCATGAGACGTGTTTATTTCTCAATTAGTACGTGGCATTGACAAAAAAATCCACTTGTAATCTCCATATTTTTAGGGGTAAATAAGTTTTTATGAGCGGTATAAGCCGTTAGTTTTCTAATCTCGAAAATAATAGTGTAAGATTTCAGGAATGAGCTACAATCTCAATGGTCATACATATGATATATATAAAGGATGTATCAATTTACGTTATATTAGAAGTTAATGAAACTGTACACTATAAACTTAATCGTTTAATTTCTTAACTAGTTCGTTAGCTTTGACTTCCACCTCGGCGCCTCGTAAACAAGATCCATATAGTAAGGAAAAAAGAAAATGTTTAGAAGCTTTAAGAAGCAAGTTCAACATGTGAAGGCGGCAAAGAATGGGTATTGTACCCGACCCACTATTTCCATAATCTCTATAAAAAGGACCTCAAGTACGAGAGAACACACCAAAAGCAAGAGAAAAACAGAAAACAATTCAAAGATGAAACAATTCCGGTTGATGATGCTCTCTTTCATGCTCGTTGCGATAACAACAACATCTGGTGTTGTCGGTGAAGGGACCGACGTGGTTTATGATGGCGAAGGAGATCCGGTTAAGCCCAACGTGCCGTATTACATCAGCTTCATGACGTCGGACTACAACATGTGGATATGCCGAATGAAATGGGGATCTACTGATCCCAACTCATGCCCACAACAACCGCTAATGGTCACCAATCCAAACATGTCAGCACCCACACAGGTTATGTTTGTATTGCTATCCAAGTCAGATGTCGTACGTGAATCAGCCAAACTTAAGATCAAGTTCGTAGGTCCACGTCACTGCGGTAAATCCGGGTTTTGGAGAGTTGTCCAGAGAGGTTCTTTAGAAGGTGAAGTAGTCCTCAACGGATCTAAGTCTAAGTCAAACAATGACAGTACGTTCGCCATCCATAAAACTAACGAATACTACAAGTTCACTTTCGGTGACGACGACACCGGTGACTATCAAACCAGTATCAGTTTGAGCAACGAATATCCTATATATAGGTTGCTATCCAAGAGGTTGTCTGGCGAGATGGAGATTTATTTTTACAAGAACATGAGTACTATAAGTTAAGGCAAATTTTCACTGGCCTATTTGATGTGATGTTCTCTTTTCAAAATCAATATAAAACATGAATACGCAATAATAAATTATATAATAACAAAAGAAAGAACAAGACTTGGAGTCTTGTCTTAACAGAATGAAGAGATCATAAGTTGGTTCTTTTGTTGCCTATTCATGTTGTTAATCTACTTATAGTTGCTTTTTCTTCCCAATATATTACTAAATGCCATTTGCATAAAGGTTAATCGACTCTTGTAAATTAAAATTTGTTGTAATTCATGATATGGGCTACAACTACGTGATGAAGGACAAGGAACCAAAATCATTTAGAAAAAAAAACATACGAAAAGAACAAAACTCGGAGTTATCCTAGCGTAATTATTAAGAGATCATAACTCATAAGCTGTGTTGTGAGTTACATTGTGACGCGCTTGTGTGTGTGTGTGTGTGTGTGTGTGTGTGTGTGTGAACAGAGGAAGCAGATTGAATTGTATCTACGGCTATCATCAGACCTAACTTGCTCAATATATATATATAGCAGAAACTAGCCGGTTAGTATACATAAACAAGTGAAACGAAATTTCATCCTGACAGGTCCAAATTTACTCAAATCCAAGAACAAAGAGTATGATGAATCATCAACAATTTATTTATCTTTGGTCAATTAGAAAGTCCACTCCAAATTACTCCCTCGATCACCGCCATGAAACGTGTTTAAATCTTTTCTCAATTAGCAAGTGGCATTGAGAAAAGAAGAAAAAAAAAGACTTGTAATCTCCATATTTTTAGGGGAAAAGAAGTGTTTATGATTGGTATCGAAGCCATTATTATCTAAGTCTTTATAAATGTAAGTTTGTACTTTGTACATGCATGCATGCATTCACCATCTATATGTGAAAAGAGTCTAGCTTACATAGGAAATGACGTGAGATAAAAGTTAAAAACATTGAGTGATACATTATGTGGCCAATTCATTGTCAGTTGGTTGTATATTGTACATAATACGTCACATTATTTATGACATTTTTAGTCGTCATTCTCTTCGTGAGCTAATATCATCATCTCAGATGGTCATATAATGACAATGTATATACAGGATATAGAACCAATTGACGTTATATTGGAAGTTTACGAAACTTAACACTTATTAATAAGCTCTTGTGGCGCGTGTTTTAATCATTTCTTAACTGGTATGTAGCTTTGACTTAGATCCATCTCTCGTAAACAAGATCCAGATAGTAAGGAAAAAAGAAATGTTTTAGCAGCTTTAACAAGCTAAGTTCAACATGTGAAGACGAAAAAGATTAATGGGTATTATACGTAACCCGACCCACTATTTCCATAATCTCTATATAAGGAACTAATCAACACAAGAACACGAAAGCAAGAGAAACAGAAAACAACACAAAGATGAAAACATTCCGGTTGATGATGCTCTCTTTCTTGCTCGTTGCAATAACAACAAACTCTGGTGTTGCTGGTGAAGGGACCGACGTGGTTTATGATGGCGAGGGAGATCCGGTTAAGCCCAACGTGCCGTATTACATCAGCTTCATGACGTCGGACTACAATATGTGGATTTGCCGTATGAAATGGGGATCTGCTGATCCCAACTCATGCCCACAACAACCGTTAATGGTCACCAATCCAAACATGTCATCACCCACACAAGTTATGTTTGTACTATCATCCAAGTCAGATGTTGTACGTGAATCAGCAAAACTTAAGATCAAGTTCGTAGATCCACGTCACTGCGGTGAATCCGGCTTTTGGAGAGTAGTTCAGAGAGGCTCTTTAGAAGGTGAAGTAGTCCTCAACGGATCTAAATCTACGTCAAACAATGACAGTACATTCGCCATCCATAAGACTAACGAATACTACAAGTTCACTTTCGGTGATGACAGTGAGTATCCAACCACTATCAGTTTGAGCAACGAATATCCAATATATAGGTTGCTATCGAAGAGGTTGTCTGGCGAGATGGAGATTTATTTCTACAAGAACATGAGTACTATAAGTTAAAGGCAAATGTTCCTTTTGATGTAATGTCTTCATTTCAAACTCAAAATAAAACTTGTTGTATGAACATATTATTACGCAACAAATAAATGATATGATAATACAAGAAATAACAGATCTTGGAGTCATCATAAGTTGGTTCATTTATTGCGTATTCATGTTATAACTCTAATTTAAGTTGCTTTTTCTTCTCAATCTATTACTACTAAATGCGTTTGCTAAAAAGTTTAATCGATTCTTGTAAAATTAAAACTTGTTGTATGGGATACAAACTACGTGATGAAGGAACCAAAATCATTTAGAAAAATACAATGAGATAATAACACGAAAAAGAACAAAACTTGAAGTTATCCTAACAGTAACAGAATAAAGAGATAGTTGTGTTGTGAGTTACACTGTGACACGCTTTTGTGTGTATGTGTCAGCAGATGAAGCAGATTGACTTTGTTCTCGTTGTGTCACGGTTTTCTAGACCTTTGAGGAACCATCTGATTGCAAGGTGCTCTGAAGCATAGGTCATGAACGAAACTAGAACCATGGCTACGGCTATCATCAGACCCAACCTGCTCAATATAAGCAGAAACCAGCCAGTTAGTACATAAATAAGTGAAACAAAAAAAATCACCCTGACAGATCCTAATCCACTCAAACCCAGGAACAAGAGTATCATGAATCAACAACAATTTATGAGAATGAGTAACACATTCCCAGGTGATCTAAGACCAACGAGGAACATAAGCAAATGATTTAAGATTTTCCTTATCAGCGGATGATGTTGAAATTATGGGTTGGTTCTTGATGCTAATGATACAGCCAATGTGAAGAAAGTTACCTCAAAAATAAAGCGGTGACCCCTAAAATGTAGGGCAAAGAAATGGCAGCAACAGCCAGAAATGCCATCCCTAATCCATAATAGCATGTAGTAAAGTCAAAAGACGCATCTCCCCGCTGATGACCTGTTGATTGTTCAAACAAGTTAATGATAACAAAATAAAATAAAAGAGAAAGACATTTGTGTCTCTGGGGCTGTGTAGTTCACAGAATGAGTAGACTTGGCGAAAGAGAGAGAGAGAGAGAGAGTAAATTATGGTATTTATACATTCTTTTTGCAGAGAATGCCACAGATATTGATGTTATGATTTCAACATGTCCATACCTTTTCCCGAATCATCCAATGACGACTCTGTTTGTGATGAAAGAGATCCTGTTTGAACTGCGATATTCTTGCCATATTGATACACTAGAAGTAGAAAGCTACCATATAAAAGGAAGAAGATTGTGAATGTCCACTCATATATCAGAATCAAGCCAGTCCATGGCATGATCTGCCTTGGCACAAACATAAAGGAAACGCCAATGGATGTCAAAGCAGCCACAAAACAGACTGCAACTGAAACTGCCCCCAAGTATTGAGGAACCTTAGAGTGTGAGCCAGTGTGGAGCTGCAGTGATAAAGATCGAACATTAGAAATGAATTTTTAGCTTTTAAAAAAGCAGGTAAGTGGGCAATTATGTACTAAAAACAATCTGGAAAATGAAACCTAACTTGATAGTTGGGGTTCATGGTAGACAATGTTGATACACCGCTATAACCAACTGTTCCATTAGATCTAACTTTGTAATAAAGATGTCTGATTTGAATGCATAATGAGCTCCTGCACATTGAACCCAAGAAGTCACGCCCCTGCAGTATAAAAATAAATTTGAGATCCATAAGAGATGAATTTAGCTGAGATGAAAGAAATGGTTGGGTACAACGAGAAGTCTAACCTGTACGGAACGATAAAGGCAGAACAAAAGCCCACAAAGTGGTAACAAGAAAAGGAACTTGACCATGAATTCATCATTTGGGGTCTTTCCACCTCCAGTTCCAGGAAGAGTCTCCTCAAGCCTTACCCTAATGCTCTGCAGTTGTCCAGATGAAACATAACTTAGAATATCACTCCAAGGAACTCAATTTTCAAGATATAATGAGAAAAAATGTACAATCACGAACAGGAATACCTACATGCCACGCCTCAACAGGTTTCACGAGCCACGCCGTCCACCAATCCCAAGGCTTAAGAGGGCCGAGAGTGTAGTGAATAATGTGAAGCTTGCTGTCATCGACCATCCACTACATAAATAATGCGAATCTTAAGCTTCTAAATAATCAAAACTAGGCCACACACATTCCAGCTCACATCACAAATTTGAAACTGAATATACCTTGTTAGCAAGCATATAAAGACCAACATCTGCATTGTATAACGTAGATAGCCTTTCCATTTTAGGAACTGGTCTTGTTTTCATAGCTTCAGGGGACAAACTAGGATCAAAAACACGAGCATTCGGAAAGTCTGGATAATAGGAATTCAAGAACCCTTGATCTCCACCAGTATAAGACGACAAAGTCTTCACTTGCTTCATCATATCATTGAACAAAGCTTCAGAGGGCTCAACAACCATAACCCCAGAGTTCAGCCTCTCAGAGTGCTTCAAATTAGCACAAAACTTGGAGCACTTAAACATATCATCGATGTTCTTTACCACAATAGTATCAGCATCGAGATACACAACTGTACCAAAACAAAAACAGTGACATATAAACATAACATAAACACATGGAAAAAAAAGCTCTAAGATTGCAGAACACAAATCACTTACCTTTCTTGTAATCAGTCATGTTAAATATCTTAAGCTTTGTATAAACACCCCAGAATCTCTTGGGATGAACTTGGTTTGGATTTGCCAATAAACTAATCTTCTCTATCTTCCATCCATCAGCCTACATATAATTAAAAATCTAACCTTTAATAACTCAAAACATAGGAAAAGCCTTCTCATTTCTAAAGATCTTTAAAGCTTCTAGGAATAGAAAGGTTATAGCTTTAAACCTTGAGTAGCTTCTTGGAGTAGTCTGAAACACCATCAGAGACCAAAACGACCATGTCCTTGTTGGATCCAGTGTCTCGGATCGATTTGCCCAATACCCTAACTCCCAATAAGAACTCATCTCCATACAAAAGTGTGACGTAAGCTTCCTTAGTTGATTCGGATCCAAACGAAGCCTTGAATTGGATTGAAAGAAGCGTGATTGAGAAGATGAGAACCCAGAAACTCGAGTTGAGTCTCATCATGGATTTGGGATCACGTGACAGTAGTAGTCCAGAGCCCGAGCCTTGAGAGTGGAGAAGAAGAAGCAAGTCAATGCATTTGCTCCGGGCCGTCGGTTTAAAAAAATTAAAATCGGTTCGACCGGCGGTCAAAATTCATTTGGTCCATTGGTTTCAAACACTTGTGAAGTAGACTTGAGGTAACTGGTTCGATCCCTCAGTATTAGAATCTTCACAAAGTCAATCTCTTTTTAAATTTTCATTTAATTTTAAATAAATAAATAAGTCAAAACGAAATTAATATGTTTATTTATATAAAACAATTTCGTTTTAATAGTATAAATAAGGTATGCTAAGAAACTCTATCATCAAAATATGGAATCATCTCAATTGCTTTTTAGGTTGGTGCACTAAGAAGTGCAGTTTCTGGCGGATCTCCAACATCAAGAAAACTTCTTGACAATGGCTGCAAACGAACAAAAAAGAGAAAAAAAAACTGTAAGCACTAAGCAGTATCAACAGAAAATGGTTAAAGGTTTCCTAATACATGCATCTTTTAATAAAAATGGATTGATGGTCGTAATACTTGCCTCATTGTAATCAGTTCCTGAGAGAAAGAAGGGTTCCTTCTCCCGAATCCCTCCATTCTCATGTACAATTCTGTCCAGATCCTGCAAACCATACGACGAAACCAAATTGATAAGATCATAGGTTGTTTGGAACAAATCCTTCATTCTAATTTGATCTCAACCATCGTAAAGATTTTTTAACCTTCTGAGTTAAGATTTCAAATTCGAGTAGCTCCTCTGTGATTTTCTCAAGGACACGGCGATTTTTAAGAAGCATTCCCTTTGCCTTTTCATACGCTAAGTCATAAATCTGTAGAGGAATAAGATGGTATTAGAGAGGTCATTTAGCCTTGGACAATGCTTGAAACTACCGAAAAGCTAAGCTGAAGATAGAAAATTTCCCTAGAGAGTCACCACTGACACGGCAGATGTATTAAGAACGTATGGAAAACTAGAGAGCAAAACGAACCTTTTCAACTTTATCCGCCATTTCATACTCGTGATTGTTCCCCATACTCAAAGCTGAAACCTGCTCAATGGAATCAAATAAACCAAACAGAAAAAAGTATAGGGTCAATCAACTGATCAGATGGGACATCAGAATGAATGGAAACTGTATGTAAGATCAAATCATCATGTTGGTTCAGTGGTATCAGACATTTAATCTTGGAATGGAGACAATTTCAGATATAAAAAAGAAGGTTACCGCGTTAGTAGCATAGTATACCGCAGGACTGTCATCGGGTCCCCAGCCATATTGAAGCACCATACGTGTTGCAATCTGTTGCAAGACGCAAATAATAATCATAAAGAAACGAAACATTAAGCATGTAGACGACAGCATACTGCAAAAGAGTAGAAAGAGTTTACCTCCTGCGCTTTAGTTATTTCTGAAGAAGAAAGAAAATTTTCATCTCCGGGAGGAAGAAGCATTTGGGATGCAATGTGAGATCCAAAGCAGAAAACAAGCTTCTTTTCAAGATATGATCTTGATTCGGTATTCCCAATTGCAGAGCCTCCACTTGTGACCTTGGTTATTTTTGTACACCCAATTCCTTCCCAGGAACTAGGCTCAAGCCAAAGATTTTCCACAACATCGAAGTTTGGTATTAGAAGTGCAATGAGAGCACGACCAGCCGCCCAGACAGCATGTGGGTACTTTGTCTCCCTCGTCCAAGCAACAGAAGGACTTAAAAGTTCTATTCCGTTGCTTATTTGTCCATATGGTTCCATCAGATCAACCACATTCTCCAAATCTTCTTTGGTTAAGTTCAGTCCAAGATGATTTACAAGCAATTTGCCCATTGTCTTTGCAACTTTAGTTTTCCGCAGCCATGAGGGAACTATATGGCTAAACGTCTGTCAGAAAGAGAAAAAAATCACCTGATGAAACCATACTTCGAAATTAACAAAAACGGGCTTGACCATAGGCGAAGAAGATGACAATTTCTTACCGCAAACCAGCTAACGTAACTCAGAAGTTCGTCAGTGTCCAGAAATTTGCTTCTGAAGGCACTACTTTCGAGAGCCATTGGAACAAGTTTTAGTTCTATCGGTCGTAATAAAGTTGTCTTCTCCGAAACCTGTAAACATGAATTGGTAACTAACATAGTCGAACAGAACTACAGAGAGAGCAAGAAAGAAGGAATATGACGTGATATAGTACTCACAAGCAAAATAGAAATGAACCATCAGAACTTTGAAGGTGCAAAAGAAAATAAACCACTTTGCAAAGCTTAAGATTACCTTACGCCAATCCACTAGATCAATGAGTTCCCTGTCCATGGTTTCTTCTGCAGCGTTGTGTAAAATCCTCTCCCTTTCCATTTCAGTTGGACTTTGAAGATGGAATACTCTATCCATACGACCTGGCCTTCTTAACGCCTCATCAATTTGCTTATGATTTCGTGTCGTCGCCATCAAAACTACGCCATCCTGTTTCTCAAAGCTGCATAAGTAGAAGTTATAAAATGGAATGACATCAGAAAAGTCAACTGGAAAAAGGAAGAAGCTACTTGAGTTTCTACTGGACCAGTCCCTACTGCATTAAACGCGATACTTTGAGATAACGCTGTGAATGCTACAATTCTGGTCTTAATTGTTAACCAACATAGAAATTAGCTATTACCCATCAAGTTCAACAAGAAGCTGATTAATGAACGATTCATGATCTTGCTGTTTTGTATGTACGAACTTCCCGCGTACACCAGCAAAGAGGTCAAAATCCTCCACAAAAATGATTACGGGTGCCTAGTCATCACAGTATACATCAGAGCATAAGATGACATCATGAGGACAATGTAATATCTATAAAAATGATGAATTACAAAACAATCTGAGGAAAGCAGCTAACCAAGTCTCTTGCAGTTTGAAAGAGTTCCCTGACATTCGCTGCACTTTGACCAACCCATAGCCCAGCTTCCAACTCTTGAGCTTCAACATTGACAACAGGCACTCTTGCTTCCGCTGCTATAGCGAGCGCCAGTGACGTCTTCCCTGTTCCTCTCTCACCCACAATAAGAACTCCCTGCAACGTGATTAAAAATTCTTATAATTGGACACTGCCCCCACAGGATAAGCATACAGAACCGTAAAGCAACATACCCGAGGTGCGCGGGCACCCATCTCCTGAAACGCCTTTGGATTTTGTAAAAATGCCACAACCTCGTTGATTTCTTCTCTCATAGACTCAATACTAGCAAAGTTTTTTAATGGAATTGGTGGATTTTTCACTCTCTTCATTCTGTCGAATGCAGTTTTTATGGGGTCGATTCCAGCCTTTCTCTTTTGTTTGATTCTCCTTTTTCTATAAGTAAAATATGATTTCTGAAAGAAGAAATAAAAAAGCGACTTTCAGTAACCAACTGTGAGTGTAAGAAACCTGAATGATCAACAAACATGAACGGTGTAATACTAGCTACAATACTACTGCTCACGACAAATTGAGAGTGTTGGAAAGAGATGCATAAAAGGAGAGAAAAGTTACATACCACTCTAAAGAATTTCCGCACGTTTGGATCTCGGCGGAAGGGTCCATAGCCAAGAAATCTTGGGACCTTTCTTTTCAGAAAGCGAAAAACATGATACAAAACAAACCCATATATAGAACTTCGAATTAGAAACCAAAGGAACCACTGAAAATCTTCTGTATTGCGGGACTTGAAGTTCAATTCTGCTTCAGACTGCCATTGTAAGTACCATGTTGAGCCAACAGTCTGTTCTATTTCTTCTGGCCAAGCCATTCCCAGACGCAGCCGTAACTGTGTCAGAAATAAAAATATTTTAGACACAATAAAAGCAGGAGGAATATATCTAGATAGAGAATAAAGTGATACCTGGTAAGGAATGATAAATTCGATAACTGGAAACACGACCGCCATCATAATGTCATCGTTAATATTCCTTATTCTCCTTAATGCATTATCCTTCGCATTTGATACAACTTGAGTCTTCTTCAATGCGTTAAAGACTCGAGAAACCACCCTTGTAACCAACAGAAACTGTTGTTGAAGACTTAGCTCTGACATGGGTATCCACATCAGATGAACAGAAGTTGGAATTCCACAAGCAAGCATTTTGAGGTACAGAGCATCAAACCCTCCGAATTTCTCAAATAGCATCTCATATTCCTACAACCACAGACAAGAGTTGAAAACCTAAACTTAAAAAGCCATCAAATAGATTAGAACTTTAACTAAAAAATCCATGACATGGGTAACCTTAATGTCAACGTAATACTCCTTGTCATCTCCTTTTAATGCAACATACATTATAGCATAATCATGCCTAATCCTGGCACTGTCAATCAGCTTTCTGGAAACTGCATATGGAACTGCCATAGGGTCCATCTCCCACCTATTTTTGTCCTCGTTATACCACGTATTTGAAACAACTCTATCTCGATCCAGGAGTACTTGTTCCTTCAGATTTTAGAAATTCATTAACTAATTGGTGAATGATCAATATAATGTGCAAATAAGCTCTGCAAGACAGATATACATAAACTTTTCAACAAGGTTCCAACTAAGACTATTTCATTTTAAGCATTACAGCTAGCATCTCAGTTCTACGAATATTAAACAGTGAAAGGATCCAATCAATGGTGTCAGCCAAAAAATGAGTGCTTCTTGCTTGCCCAAGTAATCTGATTTACTTAATAGCTCGAGATCAAGATAACACATGAATTTGCATATTCAATATAAAATTAAACTTAAGAATCTACCAAAACCGAGGTGATTCTTAAGGTATTTATCACCAATGAATACAAATCTATAGGTTAGTCATGCTAATTATATATCTACCATGAAAAACATAATGCATTGTTCCATCCTTCCCTGCAAAACATCCACCAATATTAAACAAACCGCATATCTGTGGGCTAGTACTTCATATCATAAAGTTACCTGTCTCTGCGCAATATATTGTTTGCCAAAATCAACATCTTCCAAAAGTTTCTGTTTCAAATCGGCTTTTGCTTCTTCCTGCCACTTTTTCCAACCATGCCGTAGATGGAGCTGGATAGCTTTCGGAACAACCACCTCCTTCTCTCCAAACATCCATTTCACCTCAGCTTCAGGAAATCCCTTGACAGCTTCACCTTCTGGAGTCTTTTGAACAAAAAGCTTTTCTTCACCAAACTTTTTCATACGTTTTCTGATACGATTCTGGAGATCTCTCTGCAGCTTTTTTGATTCCTCAAGGCGTTTTTTGATTCGTAGAGAAAAATCCACTGAGTCACGATCGAAAAGGGGGTCAACCTCCTCTAGTTCCAAAACATTAGGCAGTATCGTTTGTTCCAAGTGCTTTCTTTGAGCGTTCACTAATTCCTGCTTAATCTCAGACCTCGAGAGTTTTGTAATGGAGCTTTCAGGAACACTACAATCAGAAAATCAATTGATCTTGTAAGTGAAACATACAACATTTATGTCAACAGGAAAAACAGAGAGCGCAGACATGACAAAAACATGTAAAAAACCAACAAAAAGATACACTTAGACTAAGTGCAGAGCTACAAACAGGATAATTGATAATCTTAGAAGTAAAAGATACAACTTTTATCATCGCTGCTACAAATGCACGCAAATAAGAGGAATGGAAAGAGAAATCTTGCAATTAGATGAGTTTATCACAATCAAATGTTAAAAAATCTCTCATTAAAGGGAAACCAAGTTCTCAGCTATAGGTAAGGTAGAATAATATTATCTCAGCAAAAATCAAGGCTAGAGATATCACCTTTCAGGAATTTTTCGATTCATATCTCGGTTGAAGCTCTTAACCAACTCTACACACTCTCTTTCGATGAAAATAAGCTCCCTAACCCCAAAACTCAATGTTGTTGTCTCTTTCTTTAAAATGATATCGTCAATCTCATCAATTCTTTCCCATATCTTGTTGTACTCAGTCTCCATTATATCCACACTCTCTTCCAATTTCTCAACTTTCTCCCTAGCGCCTTTTATCAACAGTTTTTCACTCTCTTTCTTCAACCTTAGGGCCTCATCTACAATCCCATCAGCTCTTTTCATTAACACATCTCTCTCCTTCCTCAACCGCCTCATATCACGATACAATCCACTCATTATCTCTTTCTGCAGTTTCTCCTTCTCCACCTTCACTGCATCCAAAACCGTTCCCACTTCGGCAACATCTCCATTTTCCTTTCTAACCTTGTCAACAACCTTCAGTAAAACCGAGACTCTCGCCAACAGCCTCCGAGTATAATCCGAGAACTCATGATCAACAGTTTTCAGAACCACCTCTTTCTCTCTCACTGCCTCTTTCTTTCTCCTCCAAATCACATCACTGACGAAAGGCACAGCTAAAGCTGGAGCTTGAAAAGAGCGAACTGGCGAAAACCCAATCGCAATACAAAACAAGGCGTCAACTAAAGGCTTTGACACAAACTGAAATAAGCTCTCTCTCGTCTTTGCGTTATACACAGACGATGGCACAAGCTCGTTTCCATCTCCACATAATCTCAATGATTCCGAGACAGATTCACTCCCGGATTCACACTTTTCCGACCTCAAAAAACTCGCATTGACACCACCGGAAAAACCAAAACAGCCTCTAATGGGCACAATTTTTCTAGATTTCTTAGATTCTCTACACCCAAATTTTCGATTTTTGACCCGATATCTAGGCTTTAACGAAACTATACCTGAGCCCAGAGAAAGCGGAGATAACTGTGTGAGAAAGGGTGAAGATATGGTAGAAGCGGAGATGAAATCCATCGCAGCACTAACGCCGAAGTGAAACTCAACACCATATCTTTGTGATAGCCTCCATTGCAGCTCCTTACTATTGCTATATGATTGAATAAGTTTCCGCCGGAAAGTCGCCGGATTTTTACACTGCTGCTGACGACGGAAGTGAAAAGCACTAGAGCGCAGTGTCAAGAGGTTTATCAGATTGAAAGAGATAGAGAAGAGAACAGAGAACGGTTCAAGTTTTCAATTACACACACTATTAAACCGAATTTTGCAATAACCGATTTCGTCCCATACCGGGAACACACTAAACCGGATTGGTTTGTACTTGGTATATGCTTAAAGAACGAGAACAGAGCATAATTACAACAAAACATACATATTGCTCATCAGCCGGTCTTACATCATCAAGTTATACAACCACCAAGATCAAACCCTAAACTAGTACACTGTATAAATACATATAAGTACAACACTTCATCTTCCACTAAACCTTCTTGTTCTCTTCTTTCAACAGATCTCATCTCCTTCCCAGTTATCTTTCTCCTTTGGCCCCGTAGGACCTTCTTCTCCATAAAGAGCAATGGGAAACAAATCGACAATGTTCTCAAAAGAGAACCTAACAACCAAAGGAAGAAGATTCATGATCTTATTGATCTCAGACCCTGAGTCATAGGCAATGCTCGGACCCCATTCTCTCATATACTGTAACCAGCGCGGCTCCATCACAACTCCATTACCTAAATATTCTGCTGCTACAATCACATACCTTTGGCTAGAATCCACAATGTAGTCACTTTTCGCAACGTCATTTCTCACTCCAATCCCGAACTTTGACGAGCCTTGGAGATACATTCCTGGATGAGGGAAACTCGCATGTCCGTGTTTAGATGAGTACACAGCCGGTTTGTTATCTTTCACAAACTCAATATCTGACGCATCAACCCAACCACCACCACTGTGCTGAGAGAAGAACATTTGCCAAAGCTCACCAGAGAAGTTGCATATACGGAAAGTGAAATGTTCCCAGTCACCAACATGTTCTCCTATGCGGCTCATAGGTAACGTGAATATCCCGATTTTGAGCGTGGCCGGGCCATTAAAGGGGCAGAAGATCCACATCACAATGTCGGTGAAGGTTCCACCAAGTGCTGGTTTCACATGAACGTAAAGCTCGGAGCTTTCAAGGTTTCCTTTCTTGAGATGACTCTTTGCTTCTTCGTCTTCGGGAAGATCTATCCAGAATTCCATATCATTGCATCCTCCAACAGGCAAGTTCGAGCCTGTGGAGTTAATCGGTTCACCTTCTTGTGATTTCCCTGACCGGTACAACAAAGCTCCGTTTTTAAAGAACCATTGTACGGATGAAGGCATGTAAGCCTCTTCCGGATGGAAGTAAACGGTTGGTCCGTAGTGTTCGATAACAGCATGGACCTGGTTGAGATTTGGCATCGCGTGTAAAGTCGAATCAAGATTCTTTAAGCATCCAATATCAGGGACCGTCCTATCAGAAGATAGATCATATGTGCAGCAAAAGAATGACCCAACAGCTACACCTTGTGACAGCATTCCTCTCTCGCAAGGTTGGGTGCTCCATACACTAAAAGGAGAACCAGAGCGGTTCGACTTTTTCTTGGAAGAACCCACCTCAAGTATCATCTCAGAGGTTTCACAACTCTCTGTTAGATCCTCTCTGACACATCTAACCTCCTCTGTCTCAGGTTTCCCTGGTTGATGGGTTACAAAAAATCCCATTGCTCTGTAACCAACCGGAGGAATAGGTAGCCAGAAATAGCCACCGCCATTTTTCTCTAAATCAGCACTCCAAACCAAGGAATAACTCACAGGCTTTTTCAGGGGCGGGAGATGATCAACATTGATGGTTTCACTAGCCCGAGCTGCAAGTACATAACCTCTCAAGGGCTGATCGGTTGGCTGACAATAGTGACCAAGGCAGTGGAAACCGTGTGGAATTTCCTCAGCTCTGTAAAATGTTGCACGTTTTGATTTTCCGTGCGATGAATCGGAGCTCCAAACTTTATGGAGCTTAGTGATTTTCACCACATCGATCACTCCTAGGTTTATTATTCCCGTGGCAAAACCATTACCTGAAAATAACAGAAAAGTACATCACTTTTGCCAACAAGAAGTAACAACACTTATAGATAGAAATAGAACAATTCATTGATTAAATGGACTTGAAAGAAATCTTTAACATAATACTCAAAAGTCAAAAGTAGTAACTTCAACCAAAGATTTTTAGTTCCATGACTTCCATCAAGCATAACTTATTTTATCCCTTATAAGCGTATAAGCGATAGTTGGTACATAACTTCTGAAGAAACAAAACTGGATAAACTCCATCAAATGACATGATACCATATCCATCTGCGCTTTCAAGACATTAAATGATAGAGCCTTTTTATATAATTAGAAAACATTATCGAGTCAATACTAAAATCACATCTAAGTATCTAACTATAGCAAAAGAAAAAGTATATCTAAAAGTTGCATGTGAGAAGATGTAAAGTTGAAATCAAGTCCTTGTATCAGAAGAGTCAAACAAAGAAGATTGATAAAGACAAAGGGAAGTGAACCCATGCAGAATATTCCAAAGCATCTTCTCAGTCTACCCCTTTCAATAAATCAAAATATAAATTCTCCTCTCCAAAAAGAAAAATCCATATAAAACTCGATAAGATTAAGACATTTCTCATTAACCAAGGACGAGAACCGACGGGAAATATTAACCTTATCTTATACTACTAACTAATCAAACTCAATTACTAGATTAGACCAAACCTAGCCTTATATACCTTGATTTTTCCAACTTATATTATTAATCCAATGATTCAAAATGTTCAAGAAACTGCAAATTGCAAATTTCCAGTAAAAGAAAGTTTTTTTTTTTTTTTTGTACCTTCTGGCCAACAAGGAAGAGGAGACGGAAGCGAGAAGGGCTTTGGCTCAGCCGATTCAGTATCCAACTCGGAGACTCCTCTGCTCCAGTAAAAACAATCACACCCAAACATCTTTGTACAGAATTCAAGACTTTTTCTCCAAAATCTCGAAAAATTAAGAGAAACCCACCAAAACCCACTAGCTGATTTCAAGTGGGTGAAGTTCAGATTCGCCGATTATACAGAAATATCCGATTTTTCGCCGGGAACTGGGAAAAAATCACCGTTTCCTATGCGTCTCTCTCTCTGTGCTCCTCTCTCTATACCTCAATTTGTGAGAAATTTAGAGAAAGGAGCAACATTAAAACAGAGAACTTGTAACTTATCTACACATTCGCGGCGAACAGAGAGAGAGAGAGAGAGAGAGGGGCGTTGCAAGTTGTGTAATTGCGTAACAAAGAGAAGAAGGTTGATGATGAAGTTTGTTTTATACTTTTAAACGCTCTTATTTCTTCCCCCTATCTTTGTAAGCTTTTCGTAATAACCCCTCTTTTATAAAAGTATCATATTAGTCCCTTACCAGAAAATTCACAGTTTGTTTTTTACTTTTATGCGTTTCTCTTTATGTCTCATACCTTCCCCCTAACTTTAAAACATTTTCGTAGTAACCCCAGTAGTATCAAAATATTCAGATTAGTGCCTTACTGAGAAAGAAATGTAACTGAAAGTTTATTCATACGTTTTCACCTCAATACTTTGAAATTTCACAGTTTAAACCCATCATCATCATCATCATCATCAAACGTTTTCGCACATTCTCAAAAAAAAACAACAAAATATTAACACTTTTCTCTCTTTTTTCAAGTCGCAGAATGACTAAACGTTTCGTCTACAGCACTAAGATTGACTACTTTATTCTTGTTATATCTCTTCTTCGTGCTGTCTCCTTCTCCGCCGCTTCCACCACCACAAGTTATCGATATCTCGCATCCAAACACGTTCCCGAAACATGAAAACAACCCTTTCTTACCTTCTCCTCCTCCTCCTCCACCTCCACCGTTCCTCCCTCGTTGTTGTTTCTCCTTTCTTCTCCTCCTCCTACGTCTCCTCCCTGCTCCTCCTTTCCCGCTAGACTCATCGCTTGAACCAGCCGCTTCAACGGCTCCTTTCTTCTCCGCTCTCCAACGCTCGACTCTGTGCTCAACTCCCTCTGTTTTCCCTTCAAGAATCGAACTCGCGTCCTCTTTGTTATTACTATTCGTCGTCGCAACCGCTGTTTTTTGCCTGTTGTAAAGCCCTTGCGCAATCGCAGCAGCGACCACTGACGCTGATGGTCCAATGTCAGAGCTACAAAGCGAACCGTTCACCATACTATCCGCACCAATAACAAGACCACCACCTCCTCCTCCGTTGGTTACAACCCCTGTTTTAACTCCGTAATCATTCGTAGACGTTGTTAAATCCGTTTGATCGCTATTCGTACGACGATGCATCATCCTTGAAGCTTCTTGATCTCTTTTAGTACCATTCGTGTCTCCTCTTCGACTTCCATCAAAAACCTCTATAGATAACGGCATACTCCGTTGACCACCGTCAAGAAGCGCAACGCCGAGACGTAAAAACCCTTGTAGCCTACCGGAAGGACGACGGATCTGAAGCGTCACAAGCCTCATATTGTTATTCCCACCACCACCGTCGTCACCGTCACCGAAACCAGACCAAGGAGCAAAAAGATCGCTAAGAAGAACATTGACAGTACCAACAAGGGCGTCTTTAGCCCAAGCCGCTGCGTAAATCTCAATGACGATAGCTGATGCGTCAGCGTCAAGGATCTTGTCGTTAACCCTAAACACGAACTTCTCGTTCCATATAGGGTTAGCTCTGTTGGATTGATCAACACGCGTTGTGAGTTTCCTCATAGGATCGGTGTTGATCCAAGCGACGGAATAGGTTTTCATGTTTCTTGAAACAGGGGCTAAATCTTGAGCTGAGATTAAATTGATTTCAAGAACGGGACATGCGAACTTGAGTCGAACCATGTTTATTAATTTGTTTTTTTTTTCTTGTTCTTTCTAGAATCTATAATGGATTCGTTTAATCTTCGCAAGAAGCGGGAGATTAAAGAAAGCTAAAAAAGCTTCTTTGTTCACACTCGTCTCCGTGAGAATGATTATACGATCAGTTGAGAATGAGAATTGACAAGGAGAATAAAAGGAGAGGTTAAGAAGGAGCGTGAGACAAGGAAGAAGCTTGTGGTTTTTAGACATGATAAGAACTAGACCGTTGGTTTTATTGACTTTTTTTTCCAAACGGTAAATTGGTTATAAAAGTTGGAGACCTTAAGGTTACAGACATTATTTCTTTGACTCGCTCTTTCTTTGGTCTGTTTTGATCTAAAGATATTTGTTTGATTTTTTTAAGAGTTTTGACTTTTGTATATTGGTGTAAAGAAAAAAAATTAAAGATCTAGTCAAAGTGATTGAAACTCTGTTATAACGAATTAACGATATTTACGGAAGAATAGGAGAGTTTGTTTTGGTTCTTTTTGTTGATCTTTATATTTTCATTTATATTTTTGGGTAGGAAGTTCTTTATATTTTCTTTGTATAATTTCAAATTTTTCGTAGATATATGCGAATAGGGTTGGTTAGAATAATGAGAGGGTTGATAGGATAATCTAAAGCGCCGGTGGATATTTTAAAGTTAGGAGGAGGTTTGATAAGATAAAGAAAAAATAATATATACTTTACTCAACGTATATAGTCGGCTAGGCTAACTTTTTGATATCAGATTATGAATTATATGCATTAGGTTCATGGAAATGGTTTGTGGATTTCCTAATGGATGAATTCAGTGTATGTATTTACATGTGATGTTGTGAACAAATAAAACGTATGGTTGTGACGATCTTTTCTTCTTGTTGGTGTGATTTTAAACATTTTTTGGATCAGCCAAATCCACATATTGTTAATACTATGGCGACCGTTAATCAGTACAAAATTTGTTAAACAACCCGAGACAAATTGAAAATATTATTGTTTTCATTATAATATCTAATGGCTATGATCACACCAACAAAAGAAGAAAAGATCGAGAGAGATACCTTAGCACGTGCGCTTGACCATCTAAGTCACAACCAAATTATAAACATATATGTAGACAAGTAGACATACGTAGATAAAATCTAATCTACCACAACTTCCATCTCCATTCACCAAGATATTATTAATAATCTATCTCTCTTCCCTGTAGATTTTGTCTCAAGTCTCAACCATGGTTGTCCACTTGATCTCTCTTCTCACACCAATCCTAGCACTAATCATAATCCTGTCTCTTCCCTCTCTCATCAACACTTCCCAATTGGATTACGACACTCTAGTTTTCAAACAATGCGACTCATTGGACGCCAACATCCTTCAAAAAACAGCAACAAAATATTCAGATTACTCGAATAAGAATCTCCTTCTCCGTGCACAAGCCCTTTCTTCTTTCTTACGCAAACTCGAATCCGAATCCTCTCGATCTAAGTTTTACAAGACTCTAGTTGGTAACGAAGAGCACGCCGTCTCTGGATGGTTCCAGTGCAGAGAAGATTATCCGAGTGAGATATGCCATAGGTGTGTTAATGTTCTTCGTGACATTTCTTCTAGACTGTGTGGAAATGCTACTTCAGCTCGTGTTCATCTCCGAGGATGTCACTTGATATACGAATTTGAACGTGTTGAGACCCCTAGTGCTCGTAAGTATACATATTGATATAGCTCTTAAGTTTAAAATCCGATTGTGTCCAACACGATTCTCTTGTTGTTGTTGTTGTGTTCAGAAGGAGCTAGGAATCATCACAACAACCACAAGTTATTCGAAACCCCCAAACACGGTCTTCTCCACAAGATATGTGATGGAGCAACGGCGGAGACGTTTGTCGGATTCGAAGAGTTGAAGAGAGAGGCACTCGCTGCAGCTGAAACAGGAGTAGTTGACGGGCACGGGTTCTTTGAGGATAGTTTCAAACTCCTCCACGTTGTGGCTCAATGTGATGGCCACGTTGAAGCTTGCGATTGCGGTGAGTGCGTCAGTGCCGCGGCTGCTGCAGCGGCAGAAGAGTGTCAGTGGTCCATCGCGGGTCAGATATACTTAGAAGGGTGCTACGTCGGGTATACATACCACCCGCATGATGTTCCCGATAATTCATACCACGGTACGTATACGATTAAACCAAAACCAATTCAAATCAGTTGATGATGCACTTGAGTTGAGTTGCCATTTTCTTTTTTCTTTTTGTTTGGTTTCCTTTTGGTAGAAGAAGAAGGTTCAAAAGTAAACACGGGGAAGTCGTTGGCTATAGTTGTAGGAGGAGTAGCGGCATTGGTCCTTGTTGCTATCTTTTTTATGTTCTTAAAGAGCTTGCGTAAAAAAGGAGATGGTACGTTATCATTTGTTAAATTTCAATAGAGACTCTATAAAAACTTGATTTGAAAGGAAATAATCTATTTTGCTATTCCTATTGCAGATTGTTGAAGAGAGGGTTTACATCATAGAGATGTGTAAGGGTTTAGTTAATTTTGGACAGCTCCACACAAGTATTAATTACATCTAGTGATTCTGATACGAGATACAAAATCATCATTGACCAAATCAGACAACTTGTTTTCCTTTTGCTTGACGTATTCATCAGTCTTGTATTTTAGTCTAAACCACACCAATCGATGGGTGACTAAACCATACACCCCTACAAATCAAAGTTTAGTCTCTATTTTATACAGATCCCTCTTCTACATCTTCCGGCACTAGAAAGCATTGAATCTTGAACACATGCATAAATATATGATACATGTCTAATAAAAATCTTGTGAGTGCTTCAACATATGTAGCTGAAATGGATAAAGGAAAACAATTGTTCCTGAAAATTTCAAGAGGGGGAAATGGCCCAAAATCGAATTCGAATAAGTCCATCACAAATATGCTTGGTGATGAGTAAAAAGGAAGTTAGACCAAACCAGGATTCCTATATATTGCTAACAAGCAACAACGATGGTGGTGAAGTGACCAAATGATATCAAAAAATGTAAAAAGCAAACCTGGTTTAGAGAGCTTAACAACCCGATTGAAGGCAATTAAAAATAAATTTTACTTACACACAGATGAACAAAAATATTAAAAAGCAAAAGTTGCATAACCTGAACAGCTCAAGGCATTGAGTGAGAGAAACATCTAAAATCATCAGAACACAACACTGAAGCAGCTTTGGTTTTTTTTTTCTTTTTTCTTTCAATATGTCGTTTGATTGGCATTCATTAGTCCACATAGAAGTTGGCAAAGGTTTCAACGTTACTAATCTCAAAATCCATTCTAGTTTAGTTTGGTTAATAGAATAAACAAGGCCCATACATGGCCCAATCAGGCTATTAAAAACCATACGTGGCCCGTACGTCTCTTTTTTTTTTTTTGGTCTCATTCTTTCTCAGCCAACTCTGATTTATATACCCTAACGCAGCTCCATTTATCATTTTATCTAAAGCCCTAAATCTCGCCGGAAATCTTAAAAGACGCGTTTTTTCTTAACGCCATTTGATTCCCTTACAGTCCAGGAGATAGCGAATTCGTTAGTGGGTATTGAAAAATGGAGGAAGAGAACGAAGTGGTGAAGACATTTGCAGAACTTGGTGTGCGTGAGGAGCTTGTGAAAGCTTGTGAGAGATTGGGATGGAAGAACCCTTCCAAAATTCAAGCCGAAGCCCTTCCCTATGCTCTTGAAGGTAATTAAGGCCTTTGTGCGGTTACACTCTTTTTTATCTGTTTAATACTTTGTGATGATGATTCCTGCTCATTGATGTTTTATTGTTTTGAGGTTCCTAGTTCTGTGTTTATGTCTTTCCGAGATTTGAATTTTTGTGATTATTAGGGTTTAATATATCATGCAAGTAATTGAATCTGATGTTTATTTAATGTCTCTGTTCGTTCAGGGAAAGATGTTATTGGACTCGCGCAAACTGGTTCGGGTAAAACTGGAGCCTTTGCGATTCCTATATTGCAAGCACTTCTTGAGTATGTTTATGATTCTGAGCCTAAGAAAGGACGTAGACCTGATCCTGCCTTCTTCGCTTGTGTTTTATCTCCTACTCGGTATGATACTACTTTCTTCTAGCGCTTACTTACTTTGTTTGCTCATTCTTATTGGATTTGATTTTTTAATTTTTCTGTGTTCCTTCCTCTCCAGAGAGCTTGCAATCCAGATTGCTGAGCAGTTTAAAGCTTTAGGAGCTGATATAAGTCTTAGGTGTGCTGTGGTAAGCTCATGTTTTAACCATAAATTTAAAATCTTCCTGTTACCACAATAGTTGAATAGGTTTACAACTAAATAATACGTCGTTTAATTTCAGCTTGTTGGAGGTATAGACAAGATGCAACAAACTATTGCTCTTGGGAAACGGCCTCATATTATTGTACGTTTTCTTGTTCTAATCTTATGGTCATTTGTTTGAGTAAACGCACTTATCATAAGTATGAATCTAGTAACTAACTATGATGGTATGTTGTGTCTTTAGGTTGCAACACCTGGTCGTCTCTGGGATCATATGTCTGGCACAAAAGGATTTTCTCTGAAATCTTTGAAATATCTGGTATACTAATGCCTTATCTTTATTGGTCTTTTTCGATTTCTTAGATCGTATCAATTTGTTATTTACTTCACATTGTTCAACAGGTTCTTGATGAAGCAGATAGGCTGCTGAATGAAGATTTTGAGAAATCTCTTAACCAGATTTTGGAAGAGATCCCTCGTGAACGTAAAACATTTCTTTTTTCAGCGACTATGACTACAAAGGTTTGTGGTTTTGATGGATCAGACTTTCTCTCTATCTTTGGAGTGGATGATCTAAAGGAACCATTGATTATTTAAAGTCTCTGAATTTGTTTTGTCCTTTCTATATAGGTTCGAAAACTTCAAAGGGCATGTTTGAGGAATCCTGTGAAGGTATGGAAACACGAAATGACTTGATTTTGTTTATTTGTTTGTCACAGCTATCATAGTTGGGGGTTTTAACAGTTGTCTGTTCGTTGCTTTCCTCCAGATTGAAGCTGCCTCCAAATATTCCACAGTCGATACTCTTAAGCAGTGGTATCTGTTTGTTCCCGGGGACTTCAAGGTATCCTATTTGCATCACAGAGCTTAGTAAAATACTCATAGATTGATGTTTTGAGATTTATTTTTGTTCCTAAAACCTCTTAATAATAATAGTGAAAATGTCAAAACATCAATCGCAAACACATAAGACTCTTATGATAAGAGGTTTTATCTTCTTCCAACTATAATTAGCTTATTTATTCACTTTATAACAGGATTGCTATCTTGTATACATTCTAAGTGAAATGCCTGGATCAACATCAATGATTTTCACACAAACATGCCATGGTACTCGTGTTTTGGCTTTGGTGCTTCGGAGCCTTGGTTTTAGAGCCATTCCTATCAGTGGTCAAATGACTCAGGTAAAATGATAGATGCAGTAGTCCTATTTCTAAACATTTCTCGAATTTTGTTTTCTCATATTTCTTTTTTTTTGAAATATTCACAGTCAAAGAGACTGGGAGCTTTGAATATGTTCAAAGCAGGGGTATGTAATATCTTGGTTTGTACCGATGTGGCTAGTAGAGGGCTCGATATCCCATCAGTTGATATGGTTATCAACTATGACATTCCCACAAATTCAAAGGTTAGCCCTTTTCTTACGTGATTTTTTTTTACTTTCTTTCTTGTTTCTCAAGAATATTGAGATTACACAGTACTGTTTGGTTCATAGGATTACATCCATAGAGTGGGAAGAACCGCTCGTGCTGGACGTTCTGGTGTCGGGATATCATTTGTAACCCAGTATCAGATCGAATGGTATCTACAAATAGAAAAACTCATGGGTAAGTAAAATAACTTGCAAGATACATTTTTATTATTTTGATTCTCTCATGGGATACAAACATTTTGACTATGTTTCGATGCTCAGGGAAAGAGCTACCACTATATCCTGTTGAGGAAGACGAAGTTTATTCATTGTTGGTGAGAGTTCAAGAAGCCAAAAGTTTATCTGCAATGGTATATCTACTTACTCATCAGCTAGCACTTTTACTACTACATATGTAACTTGAATTTAATAATAGAGGTAATGTGTTTTTGTGGCAATTTATGTTATATAGGACATGAAAGAATCAGGAGGTTGGAAGAAGAGAAGGGGAGAAGATGATGATGATGATGAAGAGAGTGAGAGGTTCTTGGGAGGTAACAGAGGGGGCAATTACAAGAAATCTTTTAAGAAGTTCAGACGATAAAAATGGCTCTGTTTCTTTTGTTTTCCAGTAACTCACCAAAGTTTTGAATTCAAGTTTCCCATATGAACTTGGGAAAATTTTAATCAATTTTGTACTCGTAATTTGTATTTTTTTTTTTTTTTTTTTTTTTTTGCTTTGTTTCTTGAAGACTTAAATTATACTATCAATTTAGTTTGACACCGTTGTCAAAAAAAAAAAAAAAAAAAAAATTTAGTTTGACACCGGTTTTGTGAAATGTCGGTTTTTTTTTAATAATGTATCGGTATCCTATACTTTGACCAACGCAGATTTGATGTTGTTACTACTGCGAGTCATATATTGATAAGCAAACATAATGGTGATATACATAATACTTTGGCGGCCCACTTGAAGAAAGCTATAATGGTAAAAAGTCTTTTGCATAACTTTAAGGTTCAGTTCGTTAAGATATTCTTCAACTATCGATTAATTTATAGTATGTGTCACATTTTTGGTTATAACTTGATTTCTTCATCATGTACTTAATTTGATATTATGTATGCCATTTTAGTCAATGGGCCTATTTAATGGACCTAGGACAAAAATAGAAAACAGTATCACTCCTTATCTTTTTCAAATCTGGAAATAAGATCTGTCAAACAAAAAAAAAAAAAAAGCTATAGACAAATAATTTACTCTCTCTCTCACCAGTCACCACACGCAGCAGTGAGATATACAGAGTAGAAAAGAAAAGTGTCTTTGGGGTTTTTAAATGGATGGATCTGTTTATTTTATAATTTAATTTTCTAATCCTAAAAGTTGGAGGAGCTCTTTTTGTGCATGCACATTCTCAACCAAATCATTCATTCGCCGTCTTCCTCAAATTCTGGTCTTGTGCTTTAGCCGGCGGCGGCTCAATTCCAGAAGAAGCTTCCTCCTCCGACTTCGTTATAGTCTCTCACCACACTGAGGTTTGTTTTTTCTGTTACGTTTTTCTCTTCACGCATTTCACTCGTCTTATTATACTCTTTATATTCCCTTAATTGTTCAATGTGGGTTTCTCTACTCCGCGAATTTTGGGTTTTTTTTCTTCTAGATATCTCTGTTTTTGTGAGTTTTGATAACTGTTTAGTGCTTGTAAACTTTGAAAATGTCGGAATCAGATTCTGAATTCGCCATTTGTTTCTACTTCGAACGGGCATAACCAGTTTTTAGGGTTTTATTTCTATTGGTGTGATTTTGCTGATAAAGGTATGGGTTTCTTCGCAATTCACAGTCATGATTCAGTTCTTCAAGGATATGACTATATAAAATCAAAGCATAAATTTGATCTGTTTCCTTTTTTTTATCTTAAGAGCTGCTGCATTGATGTGTCTTATTAGGTTTTGGTGATCTGCATTGATGTGTAAATCTTGCAGGTTCCGTATAGGAAGACCTGATCTTGATATGGAACAACCAATGATGCTCACTGAGAACGACGAGAAGGTACGCAAAGCTTTAGAGAAAACAAGGGAATTGTCTATTCCTGATGAAAAGACAATGCCAGTGCTTATGAAACTCCTAGAAGAGGTTGGTGGAAGTTGGTCATTAGTTAAATTGGATAACTATTCTGCACTCATCGACGCTGTTCTTTCTGTTGACGAAGACAAGAAGAAGCTATCTGAAGGTTCATCCAATGGTGATAGAGGAAACAACAAGCTAAGTGAAGGTTCATCCAATGGTGATAGAGGGAAGAATCCTAAGGTCATTGACTCTCCTGTTTCTCTGAAAAAATCTTACGAAACCCGTTCTGCAGTCTCAGGTTCCTCCGTTCAGGTAGTCCAGAACAATAATAATGGTGATCGCAAGAGGAAATATAGAAACAGAATTTCTGACATCACCAAAGGTTCTGAGAGCGTTGAAATATCTCTTGTCGATGATGTTGGAAGCGAGGATGCGCCAAAGTTTACTTACATCCCTCATAGCATTGTATACCAAAGTGCTTATGTCCACGTGTCTCTGGCTCGTATTTCTGATGAAGATTGCTGTGCCAACTGCAAAGGCGACTGTCTTTCTGCTGAACTTCCATGTGCTTGTGCTCGTGAAACCAGTGGAGAATTTGCTTATACCAATGAAGGGTTGCTAAAGGAGAATTTTCTGGACACCTGTTTGAAGATGAAAAAGGAACCAGATAGGTTTCATAAAGTTTACTGCAAAGACTGCCCTTTGGAGAGAGACCACGATAAGGGCACGTATGGAAAATGTGATGGTCACCTAATCCGGAAGTTCATTAAAGAATGCTGGAGAAAGTGTGGATGTGCTATGCACTGTGGAAATCGAGTAGTACAGAGAGGGATAAGTTGCAAACTGCAGGTAACAGTTACATTGGATCTTATATGTTGACCATACTATTTGGATTAGTCTTCTATATGGCTTCTTGTCTTGATGGCTGGCTTCCTCATGTGACAAGCAAAATATATGTTTCAGGTTTACTTTACGCAAGAAGGGAAAGGATGGGGTCTTAGAACACTGCAAGACTTGCCAAAAGGAACCTTTGTCTGTGAATACATTGGTGAAATATTGACCAACACGGAGTTATACGACCGGAATATAAGATCTAGTGGTGAGCGGCATACATATCCTGTAACTCTGGATGCAGACTGGGGTTCTGAAAAGGAACTTAAAGATGAAGAAGCTCTCTGCCTGGATGCCACAATCTGTGGAAATGTCGCAAGGTTTATCAACCACAGGTATCATCAATCAACGCTTAATTTGCTATGGTTTTTGGTGCTTCCCTTAAAAGCTTATGGTTCTTATGAACTTTATTGTTGATGCAGATGCGAGGATGCAAACATGATTGATATTCCGGTAGAAATAGAGACTCCTGACAGACATTATTATCATGTAAGTATCTGGTTTCTCCACTCTAACCTGATCTTCTTGAAAGCACTGATTGTGAAAGTATTTTTTAGTGAGTTTAAGAAAATTCTGGGTTTGATAATGCGCAGATTGCCTTTTTTACCCTACGAGATGTGAAGGCCATGGATGAGTTGACATGGGTAAGCACCAGGATTAAGCTAACCTTTCGTTTCAACTTCTCTGTATTGAACACATAGCTATAACTTACAAATACTCACATGGCTAAAGAAGTTTTGCGCTCTTAACTGTCCATATTGCACTAAAGCCATAAATTTCATAAGAGCATGTTGATAATTTTGCCATCCTAGTTACCTGTGGTGTTTGTAGATGGCTCCATGAACAGAGATGGACCGGACACGTCTTTCCACCCTTACCATAATGTTATTCACTCTTGAATTATACACATACATACTCACTTCAAATAACCCGTGTTTTTAATTGCAGGATTACATGATAGACTTCAATGATAAAAGTCATCCAATAAAGGCATTTCGATGTTGTTGCGGAAGCGAATCATGCAGAGACAAAAAAACAAAAGGTGAGTTATTTTTGCACAATGTTTTTGTTGTTCAAACCTTGTGACTTACTGCTGGCTTGCTTCCTTGGTTTGCTTACACATTCTACGTTAGAACTTGTGTGGTTTTGTATGAGATCCAAGCCAAAATAATTATTTGGCAAAGTACATTGGTTCATAGAAATGGTTCCAACAAAAGAAAAAGCTTCAACAAAAAATAGAATCGTTGGCTAATTTTGCAATTCCGGTGATATGTCAGGATCTCAAGGCAAGTTAGAAAGAAGAAAGATTGTTCCTACTAAAAAACAATCAGGTGAGAAAGAATGTCTAATATGATGTAGTAATCTTCAGACGAATAGCATCAATAATCACTGCATAAACTTTTGATCCGTTATGGTTTCTTTGAAGTGAATGATTCAGTCGTTGAGTGTTTTCTCTTAAAATGCAGGTTCCAAAGTGGTGGCGTTTAAGCGCAAGTGAGACTGATCATTATTAGACATTGAAGGAAACTTGACCCACGAGCAAAACACTTGGATCCATCTTGAGCAAT